>NC_090767.1:1592438-1621034 GCF_036898095.1 Palaemon carinicauda | reverse complement strand
TTACGGACACATGACAGCAAAGGGCCACCTTGCACTCCTCACACATCCAGCGAGACCTGTGGATGTGGCCTGCAGTTGAACAGAACTTGCAGGTCTGCCTCATGGTGACATGCTTTGGCATGTGTAGGGCAGTGGCATCCTGGCGTGACTCTATACTTGGCAAAACTGCCCGTTGGCCCCTTTTGGGCAAAGGGACATCCCTGGTGCCAAGAGAATTTCTAGTAATCCTGAAGTTTGATGTCTTGAAACTTCTCAGCCAATTGGAGATATCCAGTCGGAAGTCCTTGAGGGGCTTTGGGTTCGTCTGCAAAGCCAAGCAATCCCTCTTGTACAGAATCCAAGCGTTGCAGATGATCAGGTCCAGGAGGTAAGCAAAGAGCCTCATGTAGTACCTCTTTGCTCTGAAGGGGGTCTTGTAGAGGTGTGTCAACATGTCACTTTTGTCGATGCCACCCATGCGGTTGTTGTACATCTGGATGGCAGATGGACAAGGAATGGGAACCTTCTTCTTCTGTGCCCTGTCGTACCGCTCCACTGTTCCCATGGGGTTGACACCGACATCAGTGGACAAGATTATCACGACGCTGTTGTCCTTCCATCTTGCAACGAGGATGCCATCAGAAGAGACGTAGTCCAGTGTGCCCCTTTGCGTCGTCTTCTTGCTCCTCTCCTTCACAGACTTCAGGGGAGGATGTCCAACTCGGTTTTCCCTGGCAGTTCCCACATACCGGCATCCATACTTCGATCTCAGGTACTTAGCCAACCCTATACTGGTGAAGTAGTTGTCTGCATACACTGCTGCGTGACTTGGGTCCTTGATGGTCTTAACAAGGGAGACAACAAACTTGGAAGTGACAGACATGGCATTCTCCTCTTCAGACAGCTGAGTAGGGTGGCTCACAAAGGTTGTCTCCCCTTGGTACATAAGAATATCATGCACAAATCCATCCACGCTGGAGCGGCAGAACAACTTGTAGCCCCACTTGTCAGGCTTCTTGGCTACATACTGGCGAAGGTTACCAGCCCTTGTGCCCTTGTAGGCAACCATCACTTCATCAATGGAATGGATAGGAGTCTCGGGAACTTTCAGGAACTCTCTGGTGACCTTGCTGAAGGGGACTCTCACCTTGAAGAACCGATCTTGGGAGCCTGCTGCCTGGTCATTGTCGTTGAAGTGAAGTGATGATCGAATGGCCTTGAAGCGGTTCCTGGACATGAAGTCTGCAACCTGAGGAATCCTGGTCTTCACGGCCCAGAAGTCGACGATGCTAGGGAGAGGAACCAGGCCCATGTATATGATGAGGCCAAGGAAAACCATGACATCCTCTTCTGATATGTGGAAGTTACTGCCTACATCCTTCTGTCTTGAGTACAGGTTGAACTGGAAAACGATGTGATCCCTCAATTCAGCTGTGAAGAACTGAGAGAAATACTCATAAGGTTCCCTCAAGAAGTCCGGCTGTGGATGAATGAAGTCGGGCAGGGGTTGGATGTCAATGTCGTCCTTCTTCCATTCACCAACACGAGGCCTCTTAGGGTTAACCTCACCTTCACCTTCCTCTTCCACAGGCATCTCCTGAGGGACAACAACATTGACCCTGCGACCTGAAACAAGAATAAATAAGTGAAACAGTAAATGAACCGTGTGTGCTGGTGTGTGTGCATGCATGTGTGTGCATGTGTATGTCAGTGAGTATGCATGTGTGTGCATGTGTATGTCAGTGAGTATGAATGTGTGTGCATGTGTATGTCAGTGAGTAAGCATGTGTGTGCTTGTGTATGTCAGTGAGTATGCATGTGTGTGCATGTGTATGTCAGTGAGTATGAATGTGTGTGCATGTGTATGTCAGTGAGTATGCATGTGTGTGCATGTGTATGTCAGTGAGTATGCAAGTACACAAATAAGTTTAAAAAATACTTATTGTTTACAAAAATTTAAAGAGCAACACAATGAAAACAAATTTAAAGAGCAACCATTGTAACAACTAGGCTTTTAAATTTTTTTTTTAAACAAATCTCTCTCTCTCTCTCTCTCTCTCTCTCTCTCTCTCTCTCTCTCTCTCTCTCTCTCTCCATCTCCATCTCCATCTCCATCTCCATCTCTCTCTCTCTCTCTCTCTCTCTCTCTCTCTCTCTCTCTCTCTCTCTCTCTCTCTCATACTAACCTCTAGCATTGGGAGGGTCAAAAGCATCCTCCAGAGTAAGGCCTTCGTCGTCAGGAACGTACGAAGGGTCGTCGTCATCACTGTCGACATCCAAAGGGCTCACGTCGACATCACTTCCTTCAGCATCGTCAGGGGCAACCCATGGTGTACGTTCCTGAGTCTCCAATGCAGCGTTGCGATGCCCATAAAACGTATGGCCACGAAACTGCAAAAAAAAAAAAATTAAAATCATGTAATGAAAAAAATGTAACTGCCTAACAAAAAAGTAATTTAATCCCTTGTAAGGTAATATTTTGAATGCACATGAGCCTAACATATCTAAATCATCACTATTATTTCTACAAATATGGTCAAAACTATTCACAAATGTCTCAGACAATCACTAAAATAAATTGCAAAAACGATGTGCGTCGTAACCTAGTGCGCGGTAGAACCGTTACGGTCCAATAGATCCCATATTGGATGAGCGTGGTCCGCCTAAACTCGACCGAGGTAGCCCATGCGGGATCTATACTTTTTCCGATAGTCACTATGACACGTCAGTAACACTACAGCCATTGAAACCCACATCAAAAGGTAAACATATCACTCGGCTTCACTATCCTACAGTCACTGTGTACTTACCATGATTACGAAGGTCGGGGGGGGGGGGGGAAACGTGGACGTTACTGCGACGGGTCTTGACACTTTTGCGGCTGGAGCACAAGTGAGGTGTCTTTGGAAGGAGCTACAGACTTGGCGAGAAGGGCAGGCGGCTTCTGATTGGCTGATTCGAAGAGCAGAGGCGTGTCTCTATGAGTTGCCAAAGCGTCAATTTCAGACAGGCATAAACATGTTCACCACGACTACCCAAAAGTAGCTGTTTTAAAGATCCCGTTTGGGCTATTTGGTCCTTAAAGGGTTAAAATAAATAATTCCTTTATACATACATACATATACCAAAGGCACTTCCCCCAATTTTGGGGGGTAGCCGACAACAACAAGAAACAAAACAAAAAGGGGACCTCTACTCTCTACGTTCCTCCAGCCTAACCAGGAACTCAGCCGAGTTCAGCTGGTACTGCTAGGGTGCCACAGCCCAACCTCCCACATTTCCACCACAGATGAAGCTTCATACTGCTGAGTCCCCTACTGCTGCTACCTCCGCGGTCATCTAAGGCACCGGAGGAAGCAGCAGGGCCTACCGGAACTGCGTCACAATCGCTCGCCATTCATTCCTATTTCTAGCACGCTCTCTTGCCTCTCTCACATCTATCCTCCTATCACCCAGAGCTTTCTTCACACCATCCATCCACCCAAACCTTGGCCTTCCTCTTGTACTTCTCCCATCAACTCTTGCATTCATCACCTTCTTTAGCAGACAGCCATTTTCCATTCTCTCAACATGGCCAAACCACCTCAACACAGTCATATCCACTCTAGCCGCTAACTCATTTCTTACACCCGTTCTCACCCTCACCACTTCGTTCCTAACCCTATCTACTCGAGATACACCAGCCATACTCCTCAGACACTTCATCTCAAACACATTCAATTTCTGTCTCTCCATCACTTTCATTCCCCACAACTCCGATCCATACATCACAGTTGGTACAATCACTTTCTCATATAGAACTCTCTTTACATTCATGCCCAATCCTCTATTTTTTACTACTCCCTTAACTGCCCCCAACACTTTGCAACCTTCATTCACTCTCTGACGTACATCTGCTTCCACTCCACCATTTGCTGCAACAACAGACCCCAAAATAAATAATTCCTTTATAAACTGTAAAAACTTTAACAAAACAAGAGGAAGAGAAATAGGACAGAATTGTGTGCCCGAGTGTACCCTTAGGCAAGAGATCTCTAACCCAAGATAGTGGAAGACCATGGTACAGAGGGTATGGCACTACCCAAGACTAGAGAACAATGGTTTGATTTTGGACTGTCCTTCTCCTAGAAAAGCTGCTTACCATAGCTAAAGAGTCTCTTCTACCATTGCCAAGAGGAAAAGTAGCCACTGAACAATTACAGTGCAGTAGTTAACCCCTTTAGAGAAGAAGAATTGTTTGGTAATCTCAGTGTTGTCAGGTGTATGAGGACAGAGGAGAATATGTAAGGAATAGGCCTATAGACTATTCGGTGTATGTGTAGGCAAAGAAAAAATAAACTGTAACCAGAGAGAAGGATCCAATGTAGTACTGTTTGGCTAGTCAAGGGACCCTATAACTCTCTAGTGGTAGTATCTCAACGGGTGGCTGGTGTCCTGGCCAACTTACTATAAAGCGAGCTTAGAGTATGTAAAACCTGTACATTTCTTAGGTGAGTCTCTCTTCAGAGTTTATAAAGGGAATATTTGTTTTAACGTTGTTTTTGATCTTTAGGTATTCTATATTCCTTATTCATTACATCTTATATATACACAGTTAAAAAAAAAAACAATTTTAATGGGAAATTTGCCGTAAAAATATACCGTTCTCAGGCGTATTTCAGTAAAATACATGCGACCGTAATTTTCACCCTACTTTGTTACTATCTTTTATGGGTTGGTGACCGTAATATCACTCCTTTAGGTCAATATATCCGTTTTCTAAACTGTAAAGGCTCAGCAACATTTATTCCAAGATCTTTACCGTTTTTACGGTAAATTTTCAAGTAGTTTATTTCCTATTTCTTTTCCTCACTGGGATCGTTTGCCCTGTTGGAGCCCTTGCCCTTTATAAACTTAGGGTTGTAGCTTAGCTAATAATAATAATAATAATAATAATAATAATAATATGCAACAGAATCATGCGATTTACATGACAGTTTTTCGATAGATTCGTGAAAATTTGGCTCCGAAATATTTGAAATGAAACAACGAAAACCCAGTATATGAAAACTCTTGTTTTAATGGAACTCAATATTGATTTAGTGAATCTATTGCCGAAGAGGTGTCCTCTCTCTAGAAGTTATTAGAAGTTATTCAGACCTTAATTTTGGAGGTTGCTCGTTAAAATAGTGAACATCCCATCCTTGGAGTCTTTCGGTTTCTCATGTACTAATTTATATCTGTTTTTCGTACATCAAAATAAGATTTACTTTTCCCTCAGCTGACTTCTGGGCAGCATTAGGAAATATTCCAGCTTGAATCTGACGGCTATAATCTGTTGCAATTGAAAAATACTATGAAAACTGACAAAGTAAAAGTGTTTCTCTAATTCTACAATGAATGGTTAACTTGGTCACCACACTGGGGTTCGAGTCCCACTCAAGCTCGTTAGTTCCTTTGGTCGCTGCAATATCACCATCCTTGTGAGCTAAGAGTAGGGGGTTTGGTGGAGCCTAAAGGTCTACTTGCTGAGGCATCAGCAGCCATTGCCTGCCCTTCCTTGGTCCTAGCTTGGGTGGAGAGTTAGCTAGGGCGCTGATCATTTGTATAAATGGTCAGTCTCTAGGGCATTGTCTTGCTTGATACAGCAATGTCACTATCCATTGCCTCTGCCATTCATGAGTGGCCTTTCAATCTTTAATGTAGTTTTGAATAGGCCTTACGTCATCATTGCAACTATGCAAGACATGGGGGGAGTGGGAAGGGGGCGTATTAAGAAGCCTAATGTGGACCTCGTTAAATGAAACTTGACGTGAAATTGAATTTCAAATCTAAAAATCCAAGATATGTAGATTGTTATAGATGTTCGTAACTTAATTTACACTTTGGGTAGATTTTGTAATATATAGTTACTTAGAGACAGCATGTACAGTAAACGGCACTTAAATGGACCATGTACAGTAAACGGCACCTATATGGACCATGTACAGTAAACGGCACTTATATGGACCATGTACAGTTAATGGTACTTATATGGACCATATGTAGTGAACCGTACTCATATAGACCATGTATAGTAAACAACGCTTATTTAGACCATGTATAGCAAATGGACCATGTACAGTATTATTATTATTATTATTATTATTATTATTAGTTGCTAAGCTACAACCCTAGTTGTAAAAGCAGGATGTTATAAGCCGGGGGGCCACAACAGGGAAAATAGCCCAGTGAGGAAAGTAAACAGGAAAAATGAAATATTTCAAGAAAAGTAACAACATTAAAATGAACATTTTCAATATATACTACAAAAACTTTAACAAAAGAGAAATTAGATAGAATAGTGTGCCCGAGTGTACCCTAAATCAAAAGAACACTAACCCAAGACAGTGAAAGACCATGGTACAGAGGCTATGGCACTACCCGAAACTAGAGAACAATGGTTTGATTTTGGAGTGTCCTTCTCCTAGAAGAGCTGCTGACCATAGCAAAAGAGTCTCTTCTTCTACCCTTACCAACCAAGAGGATAGTGGCCACTGAACAATTACACTGCCATAGTTAACTGCTTTTGGGTGAAGAAGAATTGTTTGGTAATCTCAGTGTTGTCAGGTGTATGAGGACAGAGGAGAATCTGTGAAGAATATGCCAGACTATTCGGTATTTGTGTAGGCAAAGGGAAAATGAACCGTAACCAGAGAGAAGGATTATGTTCAGGGTATTATGTTTGCACGCACACACATTTACTTTAACAAGCTGTCTCTTGGACCCGTTGATGTTAGTACTATCCCATCCCAACAGCCCTGTCTCTCTCCTATCCCATTTCACTAGACTAACTGCAAGACAAAACAATGATCTTCTCAGGTAATTAAGCCAAAATTATTCAAACAATAAAGAAACCGTACATAAAAAACCATGGTGTAGGCCTAGTTTCACGTATCAAATTCATTCACTTTATCCTAACGCGAAATAGACATATGTCGTGTTCGAATGTCTTTAATTCTAACTTCGACTTTGAACAAGCAGTTATCACTATAAACGTTTTACGGTTATAGGCATGGAATAGGCATCTGAAAATCATTGCCTACACTAACACATAGCATAAATTTCTCAAATAAAGTTATTATTAACAGAAATAAATCTAAATTTCCAAAACGAAGCCGATGCCAAATCAAATCGAATGTTTAGACTTTGACAAGAGAAGGCTTATGACGTTTCGTACGTATGTGCTGTCGTTCTAATTCTCCCTCACTCTCTCTCTCTCTCTCTCTCTCTCTCTCACACACACACACACACACACACATATATATATATATATATATATATATATATATATATATATACTAGGCAGGATCAAGAAATGACAGTCAGCGTTGTTTCTTATCTTCATTGCAACTGAGGCTGCTGCATCATGCACAGCGGAAGGAAATACAGATAGCCCGTGACGTAGACAATGACGTCACTTATGTGGGCGGAGCTTAGGCGCTGCAAGCAGCCTCATCTTACATCTCCCTCCCAAAATATTACGGGGATAATATTTTCAAAACTTATAAATGACAATATCAAAAGCAGGTATGATAAACAAAATTCTATACTCTCTTAATGCAAAACATCAGACATATAAGGTAAATCATAATCGTAATAATTAATGGTAACGTTCAGATGGGATAGAGAGAGAGAGAGAGAGAGAGAGAGAGAGAGAGAGAGAGAGAGAGAGAGATAACAACATCGACAGCATTAACGTAACCTCAAATGAAACAATAATTACATCAGCATTGTAAGATGTGCACTAAAATTGAGTCGTGTATGCAACACCAACCTAACTTAAAATTTCCTACAAAATATAATTTTGTAAATGAAATCAATGCACGTCTAAGTGCAGTAAAATAAAACAGAATTTTTCATTTTATAAATGCAAGATCAAAGCAGAGATAATTAAACATAATCGTTCATCCAGGCAGGGGCCTCTCTCTTCCTTGGAGGCCGTACCTCTGGCGCTGATGGGGGAAACTTAGGCTCATGACCCACTTCGTCGTCGGTAGGAGTGGCTCCTCTTGTCTCATTGACGGGCAGTTCAGTGACCTTGAGGTGTCTTCTGTTCCTTATGGACGGACGCCCACTACCATCTAGTCTCACGATGTACTGTCTATGAGGTCGTTGCTTGACTATGATTCCCAGCCTGTCCCAGGCCTTGGTCATCTGGTTCTGAATCCTAACGTGAGTGCCTGGCTGTAAGGGCGTTAGCCTCCTGTCGCTGCCGCTTTCGATTATCTTCTCATTTTTCTCTGCTACTTGAAGTTCTCTTTTTCTAATGGATTTTCTCCAGTGTTGGTCTATCATATAGTTGAGTTTTGCAGTCGGTACACCATCCCGTAACTGTCTCCCAGTTGCCAGTTGCGCCGGAGATTTATTTATACCTCTTAAAGGCGTGTTCAGGTATTGTAGCATGGCCAATGATACCTTGTCGTTATCGAGGCTTCCAGTCCCACTGATACTTGTTCTAATTATCCTTTTCGCGGACTTAACCGCGGCCTCGGCTCTCCCATTTGACTGCGGATAGTGGGCCGATGATAGGCGTATGTCAACTCTCCATCTCCTGTAGAAGGTCATCATCTCTTCACTCACCAGGTTGGTGCCGCCGTCGGTAGACAATTGTTCGGGTGCTCCCCATCGAGTGAAGTAATGCCTAAGTTTTGTCATGACCTTTGCAGACGAGGTGCCATTGGGGAAGTGGGCTATTTCTAGCCAGCCTGTAAGCCTGTCACAATATGCCATATACATGCGTCCTTCGAGCTGAAACAGGTCCATGACAGTCTGTTGGAACGGATACTCTGGGGCAGGGGTCATTTTCATGACTTTGGCAGGAAGTGATGGTGCGTGGGCGTCGCACGATGTACATCGTGAACGATGATACTGGAGGTCACCCTCGATGCCTGGCCAATAGATCGAATGTCTCGCTCTCCTCAACATTGTATCTAGGCCTTGATGTCCAGCATGGAGGTTGGCGGTTATCTGGTGACGGAGCCCTTCGGGAATGACAAGGCGGATGCAGTTGTCGTTGAAACAGTATGTGACCAGGTTGCCAGATATAGAGAGACGTTCTCTGATGCCGTAGAAGGGCCTCAAACATGCAATTTCTTGAGATTTCTTCGGGTTCCAATCCCCTGCATTCACTCGAGCGACTAGCAGCTGATATGCTGGATCGTCCAGGGCTGCCTCTTCAACAGTTTTCTCGTCTATAGTGCACTGCTCCTGTAGGTTTTCTGCGATTGCTGACACCATGGCAATCGTTAATTCTTCGTTGAAGCTCGCATCCTGTCCATCTGGCGTCGTCCTCAGGGTAGGAAAACGAGAGAGAAAGTCAGCAGCATGATTTCCCTTGCCTGGTAGATATTTAACGTTGAAATTATACAATAATGTTTTCTCCTTTAATCTAAACAGTCTGGGGTTGGTAATGTCGCCGAGACTCCTATTGCCTAGTAACTTGACTAAGGGGCGGTGGTCCGTGACAATGGTTAAGTTCGGGCAGCCCAATAAGAACAACCTTGCCTTTTTTAAGCACCAAGCCACTGCAAGGGCTTCCCCCTCCACAGCTGCATACCCAGACTCGGCGGGCGTGAGGAACCGACTGCCGCAAAGTGCTATTCTCCAACCATCTCTACAACAGAAGGGGGTTTCGACGGAGGTGCAACTCCAATATTGTTGGAGGATGACGAAGCCCACCCCCTCCTTACTCCAGTCAGTGACTGCAACAGTCGGCCGCAGCTTATCGTAGTAGGTGAGGCCGTCCTTGGCCAACTTGCAGACGATGTCTTGCACTTGACGAAACTTTTCCTGAAGGTACTCATCCCAATAAACCTGTTTGCCCGAGGGCTTCTTCAGCAGGTCTCTAAAGTGGGTCATGATGGGCGCCGTTGTCAGGAAGGGGGCCAGCTGATTGACAAAACCATACCATGACCTGATGTCGGATATTGTGGGCTTTTGGGGCATAGAAAAACGTTTTATGGCAGATAAATAATCTTCTGAAGGCTTTTAGGAGTCCCAACCGACGTCGAATCCGACAAATTCCACTTCTTTCTTGCAAAACTTGAATTTTTCTGGTTTCAAAGTGATGCCCTTGTATGCACAGAGAGTAAGGAAGTCGTACACATGCCAAAAGGCGCTTTCTACGCTCGAATCGTACAGAAGTGTATCGTCCACACACTTAAACTTCCTGGGTACTTCTTCAATGGCATCATCAAAACGGCGTGTATATGCGTCGGAGGCAGAACAATGTCTCATTGGTGTCCTTCGGTATTGGTACCTACCCCAAGGTGTAATGAACGTGGTTAGGGGTATGCTCTCCTTGTCCAGTTCTACCTGGTGAAATCCCCAATAGGCGTCGGCCACAGTCTTGTATGAGCAAAGGGGAATGCTGGATACCATATCGAAGGGCGTAGGGGTATGGTGCGTCTCCCTTCTACAACTTGCATTAAGTTTTTGGTAGTCGACCGTACGTCTGGGTTGCCCCGTTTTCTTTGCCACGACCACCATACGTGAACACCATTCCGTGGGGTCTCCAGGGGGAGCTCTTTGTAGGACCCCTCTCTTGACGTCCTCCTCCAACTGGGCTTTCACCTCCTTTTCCCAGTGCTTAGGTACTGACGCAGGTGTGTGGCATGCGTAAGGAACTGCGTCAGGTAATAAGTGAATACGGTGGGGTTCCCCATCCATTACCAGGAGGGGTTCTCTCTCGGTGTTAAAAGTCGTACTTGAAAAATGGGCTGATAACCAGTTTTCTAATCTGGCAATATTCTCCTCACTAGGGGGAAACGGAATGGCCGACGGTCTCACGGGTTGATCAGTTGCTTCCGCTAATGTAAGGGTTGTACTAGCTGCTGCGGGGGCAGAGTCCGTGAAGGGAGCGTGGTTAGGAAACGTTTCTGGCACAAGACCAAGTTTCTTGCAAGCATCCAGGGATAAATAAAAATCAATGGAGGACTTTACGAAGTATACTTCCTGAGTTGTATGCCTCCCCTTGTATTCTATGGTGCAAGAGGTTGAACCTAAACACTTCTGATGCAGGTTGGCGAAGTCTCGCAATCCTCCCTTTAACCTCACCTTAGCCGGTTTTATGTTCAACATCGCAAGAATAGCGGGTCCTGCAACACAAACCTGGGCACCAGTGTCCGGCACCGCTCGGACGCAGGACCACTCTCCCAAGTTGGCCAAGCATACATCAACACGAATAGTAGGTTGTGGGGAGGGCCCATTCCGCAACCTTGCCTCTGCCGCCACGACTACTGCAATCACTGCACCCGCTATATCCGACTCCTCGGCCAGACCACTAACGTTATTCCTGACACTCCGCCCTCTGCAACACTTCTTCAGGTGACCGGTTTTACCGCACCCGTAACATGTCGTTCTTCTTGCGGGACATGAAGAATACCCAGGGCTATGACGAGTACCACAATTACCACAAAGACGCAATTGTACTTTTACAGAGGTACTCCTGTCACACTTAGCAAGGGCAGCTGCTACCTCCACCTCGTGTTCCTCCTCGAACCCACCGAGAGCAGCCGCTCTAGGGGAGCTGCTAAGCCATGCCCTATTACGAAGGGCGTCGTCACGGGCGCCCTCGAATGCACTGCACATGACTCTAAGGGAATCGATATCACGGATATTATTGCATGATTGAAACACTTGCCTTTTGAGCACTTTATCACTTAGGCCTACCATGAGCTTGCGCAAAAGCATATATTCGGATAAATCATGATTACAATTAGGGCATGTGAATGCACAATCAGTAGCCTTTTGCGTACACTTGATAAAATAATCATTAAAGGACTCACTAGGCTCTTGGGCCAAATAAAAAAACTCGAGCCACTGCACCGCTTGGTTAGAAGCTTTCACTACCATTTGCTTAACCGCATTAAATGCCCCTTCAGTAGACAGGGCACTCCACTGGGCGTCAGTATACCTAGAATCGAGGGCACGTTGCAATATCGGAACACAATGCAGCCTTATATGGTGAACTGCCTCAATAGGCTTCAACTTACACAGTTGCAACCAACACTCCATTGACCGTTTCCAAGACCTGAAGGCTGCAGGGGACACCTCAGCCTCGCACTTTTCCGGAGCTGCAGACGAAGGGATCCTTGGTTGGGGGACGTTGGTACCCCGGAGTGACAACGCTGTTATCTCGGCCTGAAGATTCTGGATGGCTTGTTGCTGGGTTTGCAACACTTGGTGAGCCTGCAGCACGGAAGCCGGCGACATCCTGACGCCGGTTCCAGAGGTTTCTGTCCTTGCAATCCTGCCCCTAGGGGATGCAAATGAGGGTCGTCTCGACGGTGGTGCCATGCTGTGCCACGGTTATTACAGTAGGTCCTCTTAAAATCCTACTCACTGCGCCATGTTAGATCTTAAACTAGGCAGGATCAAGAAATGACAGTCAGCGTTGTTTCTTATCTTCATTGCAACTGACGCTGCTGCATCATGCACAGCGGAAGGAAAATACAGATAGCCCGTGACGTACACAATGACGTCACTTATGTGGGCGGAGCTTAGGCGCTGCAAGCAGCCTCATCTTACACTATTCATTCCTTAAAATACATTTGAAATTTACGCTGTCCCTAAATCTCACAGACTTCGCGACTCTCGAAAGCCCTGAGGCGCCTCCCGCAGCCCACCGTGACCTTGGGCCCTGGAACTCTGGAAGGAGGTCCAGTCTGTAGCCATCGCTGCCTGTAAAACCAAAGCTATAGAATTTGTAATTATACTTCATTTTCACGCCACTTGCACCAACAGTATAGTTTTTCCATTTGGTTATCATGTCTATATTATGCACAGTCAGCCCTCTTTTTACGCGAGTTCACACTTTGCAATTTCACCTCCACGCGGCAGAGATAACTGCAATACCTATTGAATAATAAACCACATTCGTAATTAAAGATTTTTATAGATCGAAGATTTCAAATCCCTTACACTGTACGTGCCTCAAGCCATTCACCTCGTTCCCCACCCAGCTCGTTTAGCTGTAGGCCTATTTCTATTTAAGAAAGTATAAAAATTGAACAATAGGTGAGTTTTAACAAAGCTTACAACTTTACATCTTCGTCATTAATGAATATGTAAACATATCATCTCTTGGCAAAGATGTAAACAATCCTAGTTATCAAAATTAATGTTTTTTGCTTTAATATATTGATTTAATTCTTGTTTTTATTATCACACTCTTGCTATAGATTGGGCCCGGAAGTTTCTCCCAAGTCACATCAGTTAATGAGGATGTGTAGTGTTTTATTGCTCTGCACATAGAGCGTTGTGTCAAAGTAATTATATAAGGACAGTCAAAGAGGTTTTCTGCTCTACCCCCGGAGCATTGAGTCAAAGTAGATATATGAGGACACTCAAAGATTGCCTCTGCTCCGCACGGGTGTGGAGCTCTTCCTATGAGCACCCAATATCGATCCGATTCAGAGCCGTAGGGAAAGGCTTTAGCAGTAGAGAATAGTGGTATTGAAGCAAGTCCCAGTGAGTAAGAGAGACTGGGAGAGGAGAGAAGGACAACTAGTAGTAGAGGAAAGGAGCAGTTTTAAGTGTAAGAAATTATCCCTGCTGTAGGGATGGTGAGGCAGTGAGGTTGGTTTGGGGGGAAAGGGAAGATATGACTTGAGGTCTGAAGGGGATCTGGGACATTTCGAAGGGATGAGACCCAGGTGAAAAGGTGGATGGCAATTGGGACTAGGTCTTGCAAGGGCAAGGTGTTTAGCTGGTGGGTGATTGAAGGGGAGAATTGGGACAGGAAGGATTTGGATGAAGCGAGGGCACTGGAGCTCTCTGGATGACATGGTCAAGACTGGTGGTAGCCACAGTAGCCGGATCAGGAGTGGAGGTGGTTCGGATGACAGGATCTGGAGTGACGGCGGGTAGATGGCGGCGTCTCTGGTAATTCTCTGCGGTTTAGGTGTGTTGCCAGTATGAGTGCCTTGCATGGCTGCAATCCTCTTTAGGCGCTCAAAGCACCTCTTGTTCCATGCATGGTGGGAGCGAGAGCAGTTTGGACATCTCGGCTGGGTGGTTCGTCTTCGCTTGTGGGCATCTATGCAGTCTTGTGAGGGTTGGCGTTGGCTTCAGACTCCGCAAATATTGGGTCCTCCACAGTGCTCATGGTGATGGCCATACCATTGACAATGGTAGCACCGGCTCAGGAATGTAGTCTGTGATGGGGAAGGTGCCCCATATTCCTAAGTCGAGGGTAGGGGGTTTGGTCCCATCGACTGTGGCGATTATGCTGTTGACAGGAACTTCATCTTGGTCTTTGCGATGTTGTTGAGAGAGGTGGCTATATCTAGTGACTGGAGATTGGGTATCTGGAGACGACGACTTTGCGCTGTTTCTTGGCAGGATCTAGAAGCTCCAGTGAGCTTTCCTCCAGAAGGAAAATGACACTCTCCTGATTCTTGGGGGTGAGAATGAGCTCCCTTTGGCGGTTTGGTCGAGTTGAGAAATTTGATTAGGAGTTGGCAGAAGCGAGGGCGAGAACTGCGGCATAGGAAGGTTTTCCTTCAGTGGGCTGGACCTTGAACTTGGGCAAAGGTGCAGCGACTGGCAGAGAGCTTGGGATTGTTGCAGTGGCTTCATCCAACAGCTGGGTGAGACATACTGTGCAGTTACAGTCACGGTGGTGAATCCCATCAGAGTCGAGCGGGACATTTTCAGTGGGTTCCTCAGTTTTCTGTGGCAGAGGAAGGTGGGCTGGATGTCAGTTGGGCAGGAGCTGGGTTTGGAGTAGCTGCATTGGTTATTTCTTGGTCCAAGCTGGAGGCCGGTGGGTCCGGTGAAGCCAGAGTTAGGCTAGAGGCAGGCTGTGGCTGGGAGTAGGTGAGTCTTCCAGGGAAGGCTCAGCCTGCAGTGCTTTGACATTGCTGGCACTGACACAGGCTTTTGTAGACCCGGTCATCATCTTCTTGCTTGGAGGTGGGAGGACAGCATCTCCAAACCTACCCTCGTGCATGTGAATATGTTGTTCTCTAGCAGTTTTATCTGGAATATCTGGATTCCTCCTTAGGAAAATTCTGCTCTTGTAGAGAGGCAGGTCCCTTCTCCTACGAGTCATGTTCAGGAAGAGTGCATCATGAAATAAAGTCCAATCATCACACCGGTAATAGATTTGATAATGGCAGGCTTTGAAGTCTACTTCAATATTCAATTTGATTATGAAATGACCCCATACATAATCTCTTGAATAAGAGTATCTGTGACATGGAATGCACCTTTCCTCGGAATCTGGTGGGCAGAAGCCCTGGCAGGGGAGGTCATTGGATTTGCAGATGGTATTACAGATGAATGTCGGGCTGTAAGAGGTCAAGGCAAGGGAGTCTGGTGTCCCCTGTGCCAGGTAAGCCAATTCTTGGGCTAGCTGAGACGTCCTTCCTCTTTGAGGGCTGAGCTACGACTGATTTCAATTAAGCACACAACTACAGTATATGATTATACTGAGCATATTATATGTAGTTAAGGCAATCCTTCCATACAAACAAAACAACTGTTTGGTTGTTATTGTGCCGTAACCAGAGAAAAGGATCCAATGTAGTACTCTCTGGCCAGTCAAAGGACCCAATAACTCTCTAGCGGTGGTATCTCAATGGGTGGCTGCTGCCATGGCCAATCTACTACTTATAAACACATTGAGAAATTCAAATATAGACATTTTCAGATATAAAAAAATAAGGATTAATTTATAAACTGTTTGATAGAAGAGTTAAATTGATGATTGCATGAATTATTGATTTATGAGTTTTATACAACATAGGAATATTACTTTCAGGTTTAAAATCAGCAGTTATTTGTAACAGTACAAAATTAAACGCCCGTGTCTTTTACGGGCCGAACAATAAAAAGGCCCGTGCCAACAAGAAGTGTTGGCTTTAATACCCCAACAACAACAACCGTGTCTTACATATGGTAAGGCAATCTACACACACTCTAATTCAATACCAATTTGTTTTACTTAATATTTCGTTCATTTTTAAATGGTAGAGTAAATGATGCTCTTCCTGATAATATTGATTACGGAAAATTCTAGTACCAATGTTCTTCAAACCGCGGTGCAAATCCTCAAAAGTAGCGGCAGTTGCTTCAAAAGTAGCCCAACTATAGTAACATATCCATCATTAAAAACTATTGATACGATATACTATAGAAATAAATTAGTGGGGCGAGGATCGAAATCAATCAACTAAGCTTTTTGTAGAAGAATAGGATAACGAAAAATTCATATCTTTATTCAAATATACAGAATATAAAGCCGTGTTTTTTTTCAAAATTAAAATGAGCAAAATAAAAAGAAATAAAGAGATTTGTTGTTAATTCAACATGATCATAAAAGGATTTAATCAACTAAGTTTAATATAGTATATTTACATTGGTGATTGTATTGTTTTAGAATTTATTCAATTAATGGATAAAAAAAGTTTTTACAACAAAGGTTCAGTTAGCAAACGTGGTTATGGTGACTTTTCGTCCGATGAAGTTAGTTCCATCACAAAAGATTTAATGAATTAGCTAATACAGACGTCATTTATCATTTCTTCCTTTATAATATTATCAGTATACTTAATAGCCTCGTTTGTAATAATAATGATAAAAATAATAATAATATTTTCCACGGTAGCCGCCAGCCAATCCTCTATACATCAACAGTTCAACTGCATTGCATTTTATATGGATCAAATTTCATGTTAAAAGCGACTCTAATGTTTTAACAAAAGATATTAATTGTAAAGCTAAACACCAATTGCATCTTTCTATTATTATTATTATTATTATTATTATTATTATTACTTGCTAGTTGGAAAAGCAGGATGCTATAAGCTAAGGGGCTCCAACAGAGAAAATAGCCCAGTGAGGAAAGGAAACAGGGAAAAATATAACATTTTAAGAAGAGTAACAGTATTAAATCAAATATCTCCTATTTAAACTACAAAAACTTGAACAAAACAAGAGGAAGAGAAATTAGATAGAATAGTGTGTCCGAGTGTACCCTCAAGCAAGAGATCTTGATATTATTAGAGAAGTAAAGTGTCAAAGTAATTAGCAACTTCATTATTTCAAGTAGTTTATTTTATTCTCTCTCTCTCTCTCTCTCTCTCTCTCTCTCTCTCTCTCTCTCTCTCTCTCTCTCTCTCACCATTTCCCATTTATCATCATCCTTCTCCCAGACCTCTCACCATTCTTTCTTTCCTCTTCGGTCACATTCATAAAAAAAGAAAAAAAATATATGATTTTAGTTTTTTATTTAATTTTGTTCTCAAATTATTTTTTCTTAATATCTGTAACGTTTTGGTTTTATAATAATAATAATAATGATAATAATAATAATAATAATAATAATAATAATGGAGTTTATTTGCAATTGTAGACTTTGCCAGAGTTGCATCTTAGCGCCGATTTCAATCTTCTTCTTTTATTCCTCCTCTACTTGGAATTTGTTTTTCAGTTTTTCTAAACGTATGCGAGCGCTGATTGGCCTCCTAGGTCCCAGTGCTTTGTGCCAATTTAGTTTAAATTCATTCATAGATGTCTTTCGATCCTGTTGGCTTCTCACCTTTGTTCTGTGAATAATAACGGAAGACACGGCTTACTTCATGTGTGTGTGTGTGTGTGAGTGTGTGTGTGTAAGAGAGAGAGAGAGAGAGAGAGAGAGAGAGAGAGAGAGAGAGACTTAGGTTTTCCATTAAATATTATTTTAGAGTTTTTACTGAGGTATTTATGTTATTGTGTTTCGGCCTTTAATTTCATTTTTGAATAAGGTTTGATAAAATTTCATTCAACACACTCACGTATATATATATATATATATATATATATATATATATATATATATATATATATATATATATATATATATATATCTATCTATCTATCTATCTATCTATCTATCTATCTATCTATCTATCTATCTATCTATCTATATATATATATATATATATATATATATATATATATATATATATATATATATATATATATTCTTTTTGAGGGAAAATCCCTTAACGTTGTGAAATAGTTTGTGTATCGCCATGACCAGCAAAACTGTACTATAAAACATATTAATTCTGTTACATCTTTTAAATTTGTTGGCTCAAAAATACTGAAGTTATTACAGACATTGATTACAGCCCGTGACTTTCTGTATGCAAAATACAGAATCTGTCTTTGGAAGAACCAACCACCTTGTTTGCTTGTTTGCAAAGAAGGTCTTTCAGTTCTTCAATTCTACGATTTATTATGATTTTAAATTTTGCTTGAATCCAATTTAAAATTTGTCATATTAATTTACATAAATTTAGTATTAATTTATCTCATTCATCATTGAATATGTCAATGGACATGATATAATTTCGTTTTAAAAACATCATCTGAAATCAAAATTGATTTGAAGACCCCCAGCCAATAGGAGGACATCTTTTAAGCATCTTAGCCAAAGAACGAATGTTTAAGCCAATGAGAGACTGGCTTACAAAGGGGTTCTGTTGGAGGCCTCTGATTGGCTGATGGAATATACAATGGTTTTCAGAGCATTTCCCTACGAGCCCTGAAGGAGTGAAGATCAAAGGTCAGTTGAGTGGTGGATTTAGAAATTGATTTTGAATTTAGATATTTATTGATTGGTAGGATTTTGCAGTTATGAAATCTATAGGAAAATAGACATTTTATATGTTAATAAGACGTTGGTTTGATTAAAATGCAAAAAATATGATGAAAATTGGCCCAACCTTAGACATAATTAAAGACATGTCTGAAGCCCTTGTCCGGCTGTGGACTAGAAATGGCTGCATTTGTTTATATATATATATATATATATATATATATATATATATATATATATATATATATATATATATATATATATATATATATATATATATATATATATATATATATATATATATATATATATATATATATATTGTAGCTTTTTTAGTCCACTGCAGGACAAAGGCATCAGACATATTTTTATTCATGTCTGGGGTGTGGCCACTTTTCATCATCATGCTGGCCAGTGCTCATTAATGGTAGGAGATTTTTGTCTTCACTCAGAGCAAACCAACCTAGTATAGGTGCCCCTGACTAGTACAGCTTTGCTGCTCATGGCGATACGTAAACCCTTTCACCATGTTAAGGTTTCTCAGAAAGGATTGCTTCGATTATATGTCTGTGTAAAGTCATTGAAACATCATAACCTATTTTATGAGGTCATAAACATGATATGTACATTTAATTAGCTTCATATATATATATATATATATATATATATATATATATATATATATATATATATATATATATCACCGGTAGTTGAGGGATTGAGTAACTACCTGTCATTAAGGTGTGACTGACAGGTGAGAGAGTTGATGGTTGGACCAAGTGGACCACGAAATTTGACTATTTAAATCAACGAATAATGTTGGTCAGAGTTGAAGTTATTTATTTTGTTTTGCCTTTTTCAATTGTATAATCTTTTTATGCTAATTATAATAATTAATCGAACTTAATTTATAAATACAGCAAACTGATATGTCCATTTCTTATGTATTTAATTTATACATTACTGGTGTATTTTTTTATTTACTTATTTGTTCTGGTTATTAGACATATATAAATTATTATTCCTGGTGTAATTAAAATTATATTAATATAATTGAAATTAATACTGATGTCATTTCTTACGAGTGTAATTTAAATTGGTTAAAATTTGCCGTAGAGAAAAGCAATAAAAATCCTCTAATAAATATTGACAGATATTTATCGTTTTTAAAAACGGATACATTGACTTATAGTTTTCGTATTTGTTTGAGTTTGAGTATTAGTTTGAGTATTCGTTTGAGTTTGAGTTTTCGTATTTGTTTGAGTTTTCGTATTTGTTTGAGTATTAGTTTGAGTTTGTTTTTGCATTCGTTTGAGTTTGAGTTTTCGTATTCATTTGAGTTTGAGTTTTCGTATTCATTTGAGTTTGAGTTTGAGTATTAGTTTGAGTTTGAGTTTTCGTAGTCTTTTGAGTTTGAGTTTTCGTATTCGTTTGAGTTTGAGTTTTCTTATTCATTTGAGTTTGAGTTTTAGTATTAGTTTGAGTTTTCGTATTTGCTTGAGTTTGAGTTTTCGTATTCGTTTGAGTTTGAGTATTAGTTTGAGTTTGAGTTTTTGTATTTGTTTGAGTTTGAGCTCTTGTTTGAGTTTGAGTAATAGTTTTGAGTTTTCGTATTTGTTTGAGTTTGAGTTTTCGTATTCGTTTGAGTTTGAGTTTTCGTATTCGTTTGAGTTTTCATATTTGTTTGAGTATTCGTATTCGTTTGAGTTTTCTTATTCGTTTGTGAGTTTGAGTTTTCGTATTCGTTTTTGTATTCGTATTAGTTTGAGTTTGATTTTGAGTTTTCGTATTTGTTTGAGTTTTCGTATTCGTTTGAGTTTTTTTATTCGTTTGAGTTTGAGTTTTCTTATTCATTTGAGTTTGAGTTTTAGTATTAGTTTGAGTTTTCGTATTCGCTTGAGTTTGAGTTTTCGTATTCGTTTGAGTTTGAGTATTAGTTTGAGTTTGAGTTTTTGTATTTGTTTGAGTTTGAGTTTGAGTAATAGTTTTGAGTTTTCGTATTTGTTTGAGTTTGAGTTTTCGTATTCGTTTGAGTTTGAGTTTTTGTATTCGTTTGAGTTTTCATATTTGTTTGAGTATTCGTATTCATTTGAGTTTTCTTATTCGTTTGTGAGTTTGAGTTTTCGTATTCGTTTGTGTATTCGTATTAGTTTGAGTTTGATTTTGAGTTTTCGTATTCGTTTGAGTTTTCTTATTCGTTTGAGTTTAAGTTTTTGTATTCGTTTGAGTTTTCGTATTCGTTTGAGTTTTCTTATTCGTTTGAGTTTAAGTTTTTGTATTCGTTTGAGTTTTTGTATTTGTTTGAGTTTGAGTTTTCGTATTTGTTTGAGTTTGAGGCTGAGTTTGAGTATTCGTATTCGTTTGAGTGAGTATT
This sequence comes from Palaemon carinicauda, assembly GCF_036898095.1. Classification (NCBI taxonomy): domain Eukaryota; kingdom Metazoa; phylum Arthropoda; class Malacostraca; order Decapoda; family Palaemonidae; genus Palaemon; species Palaemon carinicauda. The sequence continues at coordinate 1,600,071 of NC_090767.1, read as the reverse complement.
CGTATTCGTTTGAGTTTGAGTATTCGTTTGAGTTTGAGTTTGAGTTTTCGTATTCGTTTTAGTTTGAGTATTCGTTTGAGTTTGAGTTTTCGTATTCGTTTTGTCTTAGTTTTGTTTTAGTTTTGGTATTCGTATTCGTTTTAGTTTTAGTTTTAGTTTGAGTTTGAGTTTTCGTATTCGTATTTGTATCCGTTTTAGTTTTAGTTTTAGTTTGTTAGGAAAAGCAGGATGCTATAAGCTAAGGGGCTCCAATAGGGAAAATAGCCCAGTGAGGAAAGGAAACAAGGGGAAATAAGTATTTCAAGAGCAGTAACAACATTAGAATGAATATTTCATATATAAACTATCATAACTTCAACAAGAGGAAGAGAAATAAGATAGAATAGTGTACCCGAGTGTACCCTCAAGCAAGAGAACTCTAACCCAAGACAGTGGAAGGCCATGGTACTGTCATTAAGTAATTAGTTGTGAATATATTGATTAAATCATAAATGGTTTGTTATTAATTTATAGGTGTAATTGTAATTCATTAATATACTTATTCATTTGAAGGAAGTTTTGAGCATTTAGGCCTATTTGTGACTTTGATACCAATTATTAGAAAATCTCGAAATCTCTGTATTACCAATTCATAGTATTTTTTATATCGTTCGTAAAAAACATTGAATTCCTTTTTGAGAAATAAATGTTCGTTTAAAAATGTTTCCAGAGGCAATTTTGTTTTTTACAATCTCGATTTGTTCTCCTAAAATGTCTTTTGTCTCCATTCGGAAAAGACATTGTTAACCTTTATGTTTGTTTACAAAAGACGCCACACACACTCTCCATTGACTGCCAAATTATTCAAATCATTTGGTTTCCTCCAATTTTCATAATTACTCAAAACTGTCATTATTTGTGAATTGTATATTTTATGGACACTTTTAAGTAATAACTCCATTTTTAATTTTGTATATATTTTGAACAAATATATCAATTGTACATTGGTTTTACGAACTTCTGTTTGGTTGATTATGTTAACGACGTCAGTTTAGGTCGTTTTTGAAGGAAACATGGCTAGTTTTTTTTCATAGTTCTATAGTTTGTTTTTATAACTCTGACGTATTTCCCATGTGTCAAATTGTTTTGAATTATGGAAAAGTATTAGAGGAAAACAATAGCTTTGAATAATTTGGCAGTATATGGAGAGCCTGGTCTTATAAACAGATAGTTTAACCTGTTAAATTTCGTGATGTCAAAGAAGGGTTTTTGCAATATTATTTTTCTTAACGTGGAAATAATCTTACCCTAGGAGTCGGAATTAAATCCCACAGGATTCGTGGTTAAATTTCCGCAAGATTTGTGGTTAAATCTCCCCAGAATTCGTGGCTAAATCCCTCTAGAATTCGTGGTTAAATCCCTCCAGAATTCTTGATTAAATCCCTCCAGAATTCGTGGTTAAATCCCTCCAGAATTCGTGGTTAAATCCCTCTAGAATTCGTGGTTAAATTCCTCTAGAATTCGTGGTTAAATTCCTCCAGAATTCGTCGTTAAATCCCTTCAGAATTCGTCGTTAAATCCCTTCAGAATTCGTCGTTAAATCCCTCCAGAATTCGTCGTTAAATCCCTCCAGAATTCGTCGTTAAATCCCTCCAGAATTCATGGTTAAATCCCTCAAGAATTCGTGTTTGAATCCCAAAGAATTCGTTGTTAAATCTCAAGAATTCTTGGTTGATTCTCTGAATTAGTCATGGTTAAATCCCTCAATAATTCCTGGTTTAATCCCTCCAGAATTCTTGATTAAATCCCTCCAGAATTCGTGGTTAAATCCCTCTAGAATTCGTGGTTAAATCCCTCTAGAATTCGTGGTTAAATTCCTCCAGAATTCGTCGTTAAATCCCTTCAGAATTCGTCGTTAAATCCCTCCAGAATTCGTCGTTAAATCCCTCCAGAATTCGTCGTTAAATCCCTCCAGAATTCGTCGTTAAATCCCTTCAGAATTCATGGTTAAATCCCTCATGAATTCGTGTTTGAATCCCAAAGAATTCGTTGTTAAATCTCAAGAATTCTTGGTTGATTCTCTGAATTAGTCATGGTTAAATCCCTCAATAATTCCTGGTTTAATCCCTCCAGAATTCTTAGTTAAATCCCTCAAGATTTCGTTTTTAAATCCCTCCATAATTCTTGATTGTTTTAGCTACTGTTTGTGTGTGTGTTTGTTTGTGAACAGCTTCCTGACCACAATTTTAATTGTAGAGCAATGAAACTTACAGGGAAGCGCAGAATGATGAAATTTTGGATGGTCAAAGTCAAAGGTCAAGGTCATGGTCAAACAAAATGTCCAATTGACGTAATCAGCCATAAGTTTGCCCATCATTGTCACAAAGACTTCAAATTTGGTTCATATTTGAGTGTATGAAAATCCACGCCAATTAATACATATTAAGGTCAAAGGTCAAGGGCAAGCAAAAGATAGAGAAATAAGCTGCCACGGCGGAGGTCTACACTCTGGGGAATTTGACTAGGCCTCATTGTACAGTCACATTCACTTAGTCTCCGAAAGTCGCAAACCATTACCAACCTTATGTTAACTGCCTATTGGAGTCAGTGACAGTGTGTGTGTGTGTGTGTGCGTGTGCGTGTGTGTGTGTCGGGGTAGAGTCCATCACTTCTATTCATATATGTATTAGTTTATTTGTTTCATAGAGTAACTGTATAATGTGGCTACAAAACTTATTGGTGTTGACTCGATCCAAACAAAATGTCAATTAGAGTTGTCAATTAGAGTTCTCTTGCTTGAGGGTACACTCGGGTACGCTGTTCTGTCTAGTCTCATTTTCCTGTTTTTGAATTTTATAGTTTATAGATATTCGTTGTTACTGTTCTTAGTATATTTCATTTTGATTGTTTATTTCCTTGTTCTCCTTTCTTCACTGGGCTATTGTTCCCTGTTGGAGCCCTAGGGCTTGTAGCATCTTTCTTTTCCAACTAGGGTTGTAGCTTAGCTTGTAATAATAATAATAATAATAATAATAATAATAATAATAATAATAATAATAAAATTAGAGTATTTTCCTATTTGACGGCAAGTGACTTTTCTGAAATGTCAATGCGAAATATTGTGGTTCGTGTTATGACTTCGATAGACAGTAAAGCAGACAACGAACATTTTACTAATGAAGAAGTCTATGATGATTAGTATTTAGTAAGAATGGTGAAACTAATATATAATAAAAAGGCTCACGAAAAGTTTGACTGAACCGAGATATTCGTCTGACATTTAAGCAAAAAGAAATTTGCATTTCTAACGGTTGCCAAAGGGCTTGAAAAAGTCTCCCGTGGCATTCAAGGAGTTGTACCTTTTTGCACCAGAGGACAAAGAGTGGTTGCAAGACTTCTATTGCTCCCAGACTCCTGTGTTTTGTTATGGGTTTTTGACCAAATTCGTTTATATAAGTATTTGCAAGGCAAGATCGTTTACAGTGCGCCAGTGCTTTCATTTATCTGCGTTATGTGGCTAATTGTTCATTTAGCGTTTTTTTGTGTCATTGCTTGGAAAATCTCTCGCTCTCTCTCTCTCTCTCTCTCTCTCTCTCTCTCTCTCTCTCTCTCTCTCTCTCTCGCCTTAAAGAGACGATTTACATTCGATTAGATTAATTTATAGTCAGAGATTGAGAGAGTAAGTTGTGCAACAGCCCAGGTATTTAAAACTAGAGAGAGAGAGAGAGAGAGAGAGAGAGAGAGAGAGGAGAGAGATTTCGTCTTTCACCAAGTGTACTTAGACACCTCGAAGTATTTGACGAGAGTAGCGAAGATCAATTTAATGACTATTTTACAATTCACTAGACCTATTTGGCTTTATCTTTGACTGATCTCAAATCAATAGGATTTTACGGACTTTTCTAAAGGATAATGGATCCTTATCCCCCTCTCCCTATCCGGGTGGGTTCCTGGATCCTGTAACCGCCTACAGTACCCCCTTGTGGCTATCTCTGGTGCTCACTCCGCAAAATAAGTTTGCGGCCACTCTATCGCATTATAGATAGCTGCAAAGCTTCTAAGCTTATATTTTTTATTAGAATTAAAGCTTAATTTACCTGTACATAAATAAATTAATAATCTTAATATTTAATTTGATCTCTTAATTCTACCTTGAAATTAGTTGGGATATCATCAGTTTTGGCTTTACCCTGTTGTGGTTAATTTGGATTTTCAAAATTCTTTCCTGTGCATTGCCCTACTTATGTAGGCTTCTAGATCCGTTCTCGGATTTTGCAACATACCTACGCTTATACCTTGTATTCTAGTCTTGGGTAGTGCCACAGCCTCTGTACCATGGTCTTCCACTGTCTTGGGTAGTACCATAGCCTCTGCACCATGGTCTTCCACTGCCTTGGGTTAGAGTTCTCTTGCCTGAGGGTACACTCGAGCACACTATTCTATCTAATTTCTCTTCCTCTTGTTTTGTTAAAGCTTTCATAGTTTATATAGGAAATATTTATTTTAATGTTGTTACTGTTCTTAAAATGTTCTATACTTCCTTGTTTCCTTTCCTCACTGGGCTATTTTCCCTGTTGGAGCCCCAAGGCTTATAGCACCCTGCTTTTCCAACTAGGGTTGTAGCTTAACGAGTAATAATGATTATAATTATATTGACTGTCCTAATTTTGGGAATGAAAATAAATGTTTTGTAGTATCCTCTTCATCTTTGCATAGGTCACAAACATCATCCTTGTTTCTTCCCCTGAAATTTGCTTTCAACTTAATCGTATTTAGTCTTGCCTTCATTACAAGGACTGCCTTATCCAGACCCATTTCTCTAACGTAGGCTTAGCATTATAAAATGGCAATTTGCTGGCCAGCACTCCTAGGTAAAAAATCGTTTTGGCTTCGTAAGTGAACTTTATTCACTCTTGATCCTTTTTTTATTAGATAAATGCGTAGTTCAGAATTCAAATTCTGTTGACCAAGAGAAGCTCTTGTCGTGAATACGCAATTCTCTCTTGTGTTAACCATATTCCATAGGATTGTTGAACCAGGCTGTTGCGTAAATAACTCTGATACGCTTTCTCGTTCATGTTACTCTGTTTCGTCTTCCTTGAAATTATTGACCCTGGCGTATTTGAAGTTTCGAATATTTTGCCGTGTCTATCTTCAATGTTCCTCGTTTGATTTAAATGAGGTCAATAATTGTACCCTGTTGTCAGGGCGAGTTCCAGGAAGTAAGGAGAGAGAGAGAGAGAGAGAGAGAGAGAGAGAGAGAGAGAGAGAGAGAGAGAGAGAGAGAGAGAGAGAGAGAGAGATATTCAAAATCATACCCTCATGGGGAAGGAGCCTAGTTTGAACATCATTGTTACTTTGTGAAGCTATTTTCCTCAGCCCACACAGTGATATGTTATTTGTTCATAACATTTCATTGTTTTACTGATAATTTAAGTATTAAAAAATCCGTTCTTGGTCCTTTTAACATTTTGATTTGTTCTTTCAGACATTGCTCGACATAACCAGCCTAAATAGGGGAAGGATTATGAAGGGGGCTGGGCGCTGTCTGATCGGTCCTGGGGCCACCTACAGCAGACATCAGGAAGAGACTGTTCAAAATATAGACAGTAAGTAATATGAAAACTAAAGTTTTAATATAATCCTTTGTATTTAGATGATATCTTCTGCTGGTAGATTAATTTATAAACTATCAAAAGACTTGAGGTATATATTATTTAATTCAATATTTTTCTGTGGGAAATTTTTGGTGGAAACGGATAGTCTCTTTGTTGCATGTGGGTCTGGGAATGGGGGTATATTTTATATATATATATTTTTTTTTGTTAGCTAATAATGTAATCGAATTTCATGTTACCTTTTTTTTATTACCTCCGCCAACAAAATTGGAAGAAGGTTATGTTTAACCCCCCTGTTTGTGGCTGTTTGTTTGTGTGTGTTTGTGAACAGCTTCCTGGCCCGAGTTTCAATCGTAGGGTAATGAAACTTTCAGAGATTAACCGTTATGTAAAAAGCTTGATATGCTTAATTTTGGAATGGTCAAGGTCACGGTCAAGCAAAATGTCCAATTCACGTAATAAACCATAAGTTTGGACATCGTTGTCACAGAGACTTCAAACTTGGTTCATATTTGAGTGTATGAAAATCCACGCCAATTAAAGGTCAAAGGTTAAAGGTCAAAGTCGAGTTAAAGGTCATTAAATAAGCTTTTGCAGGGGAGGTCTGTGCTCTACTGAGTCCCCCTCTGGTTAGTAAATATGTACACACACAAACACACACACCTGGATTAGTTTTGACAATTTTGAAACCAAGATGGAACATGAACTAATCCAGGTGTGTGTTTGTGTGTGTGTACATATTTACTAACCAGAGGGGGACTCAGTAGAGCACAGACCTCCCCTGCAAAAACACCCCCTTCCCCTTTAAAACACCCCCCCTTCCCCTTTAAAACACCCCCCTTCCCCTTTAAAACACCCCCTTCCCCTATAAAACATCCCCCTTCCCTTTAAAACATCCCCTTCCCCTTTAAAACATCTCCTTCCCCTTTAAAACACCCCTTCCCCTTTAAAATACCCCCTTCCCCTTTAAAACACCCCCTTCCCCTTTAAAACACCCCCTTCCACTTTAAAACACTCCCTTCCCCCTTTTAAACATCCCCTTCCCCTTTAAAACACCCCCTTCCCCTTTAAAATACCCCCTCCCCCTTTAAAACCCCCCCTTCCCCTGTATAACACCCCCTTCCCCCGTAAAACACCCCTTCCCCTGTAAAGCACCCCCTTCCCCATTAAAATACCCCCTTCCCCTTTAAAATACCCCCTTCCCCTTTAAAACACCCCCTTCCCCTTTAAAATACCCCCACCCCCTTTAAAACCCCCCTTCCCCTGTAAAACACCCCCTTCCCCTTTAAAATACCCCCTTCCCCTTTAAAACACCCCCTTCCCCTTTAAAACACCCCCCTTCTCCTTTAAAACACCCCCTTCTCCTTTAAAACACCCCTTCCCCTTTAAAATACCCCCTTCCCCTTTAAAATACTCCCTTCCCCATTAAAACACCCCCTTCCCCTTTAAAACACCCCCTTCCCCTTTAAAACACCCCCTTCCCCTTTAAAACACCCCCTTCCCCTTTAAAACACCCCCTTCTCCTTTAAAACACCCCCTTCCCCTTTAAAACACCCCCTTCCCCTTTAAAACACCCCCTTCTCCTTTAAAACACCCCCTTCTCCTTTAAAACACCCCTTCCCCTTTAAAATACCCCCCTTCCCCTTTAAAATACCCCTTCCCCATTAAAACACCCCTTCCCCTTTAAAACACCCCCTTCCCCTTTAAAATACCCCCTTCCCCTTTAAAACACCCCCTTCCCCTTTAAAATACCCCCACCCCCTTTAAAACACCCCCTTCCCCTTTAAAATACCCCCACCCCCTTTAAAACCCCCCTTCCCCTGTAAAACACCCCCTTCCCCTTTAAAATACCCCCTTCCCCTTTAAAACACCCCCCTTCCCTTTAAAACACCCCCTTCCCCTTTAAAACACCCCTTCCCCTCTAAAATACAACCTTCCCCTTTAAAATACCCCCTTCTCATTTAAAACACCCCCTTCCCCTTTAAAACTCCCTCTTCCCCTTTAAAACTCCCTCTTCCCATTTAAAATACCCCCCT
>NC_090767.1:1547438-1584938 GCF_036898095.1 Palaemon carinicauda | reverse complement strand
TGTATAGTTTTAAACGACCTTTAGAAAGTTCATTCGCTTAATTTTCCTGTGTGAGATTTTACTAATAGGAAATTTTAATTACATTAGAATATGCAAATATTCTTGCACTAGTAATACAGTCAATTCTTTTGGTATTTGATATATAGGAAAGGGAAAATTGATCTTAAATGGGCAAATACTGTAGCTTCTACGACTTTCCCTTTATTTACTCATATACGTAGAGCAAAAGACTGTCATTGTTATTATTATTATTATTATTATTATTATTATTATTATTATTATTATTATTATTATTATTATTATTATTATTATTAACTAAGCTACAACCCTAGTTGGAAAAGCAGAATGCTATAAGCCTAAGGCTCTAACAAGGAAAATAGCCCAGTGAGGAAAGGAAATAAGGAAACCACAAGAAAAGTAATTAACAATTAAAAATAAAATATTTTAACAGTAACAGTATTAGAATAAATATTTCCTATATAATCTATGAAATCTTTAACAAAACAAGAAGAGAAATAAGATAGAATAGTGTGCCCGAGTGTACCCTCAAGCAAGAAAACTCTAATCCAAGACAGTGGAAGGCCATGGTACAGAAGCCATGGCACTACCCAAGACCAGAGAACAATGGTTTGATATTGGAGTGTTACTAACTGAAGTCGTATAATCATAAGACACTAATCAGCAGCAGTGGTTGCCATAAGTGTTGATTTAAAAGCCCAAAGCTTTGCTTCATCTTAATCCCTTTGTTTCTTATGTCACTCACCCCTTATAGGGAGACCTTCTCACTACGACCCAAAGGAACAATGTCGTCTTGTAGTCTGTCTTTAGCAGCTGTTGATTCAATTAGGAATTTAAAGGTTTAAAGACAAGGGACAGTGACATTGCCCTAGCAAGCAGGACAATGCTCTAGAGACTGATCATGTATACATATGATCAGCCCCCAAGCCCCCTCTCCAAGTTAAGACCAATGAGAGCCAGACAATGACTGCTGATGGCTCAGCAGGTAGACCTATAGGCTCCCTCAAACACCCCATACTTAGCTCACAAGGATGGTGAGATTGCATCGACCAAAGAAACTAATGAGTGTAGTGGGACTCGAACCCCAATCTGGCTATCACCAAGCAAGGACGTTACCAACAGGCCACCTCTTATGATTGTCGAAGGAATGACCATATGATTATTATTATTACTAGCCAAGTGGCTACCCCAGTTGAAAAAGCAAGCTGATATAATCCCAAGGGGTCCTAACAAGGAAAAATAGCCCAGTGAGGAAATGAAATAAGGACAAACTACAAGAGAAGAAATGATCAATTGATATGAAATATTTTAATAACATTAACATCTATATAGATATTTCATATATGCACTACAAACTTTTCACAAAAACAAAAAACCACTGTTCTTGAACAGTGCCATAACCTCTGTACTATAGTTTTTCACTATCTTTGGGTAGAGTTCTCTTGCTTGAGGGTAGACTCTAGCACACTATTCTACCTTATTTCTCTTCCTCTTGTTTTTTAAAGTTTTTATAGTTTATATAGAAAATATTTATTTTATTGTTGTTATTGTTCTTAAACTTCTTTTGTAGTTTTTCCTTATTTCTTTTCCTCACTGGGCTATTTTCCATGTTTGGAGCCCTTGGGTTTACAGCATCCCGCTTTTCCAATTAGGGTTGTAACTTAATAATAATAATAATAATAATAATGGTAACATCTATATAACAACGTTTTTATTGAATTAATTTTGTAGATTTTTGGTTCCGAACTTAAAAAGTGAGAGCGTAGACCTGTAAAAGATTATTTTCCCGAAATACTGAGGTTTCAAAGGTATTACGTTTCCGAGAGACCAAAATATTGAGAAAAGGCAAAGTATCATCCTGTTCACTTTCTTATGTAAATTTTATATTAAGACGCTTTGAATTTAGTTAATCTAAAAACTGGTTTACATGGCCTTAATTTTTTAACAGGAAAAATGTCTACATATGGACAGTAAAAGGAAGGCTTATAATTGACAGAAGAATCACTCGCCCATTTCCTTTCACAATAACATAAAGGTTTGCCCACACGGCGAACCCATTGTTACTCCGTGTATACAAGGTATCATTAAACATGATTGTGGATGTAGTGGTAAATAGTATTATGTCTATACTTCATCCTCATACCAAACATGTTGTATTATAGGTGGTAAAATCACCATTAAAAATGTACACACGTTCTATTTTGAATCGAGAGAACCGTTCCGGACAAACACTTGACTACCGATAAAATATTTTTCTTAATATCTATATATTACTAAAATCTATAAAAGAATTTTCTATATATAACATTCAAAATTAAAATATGATATACATCGTAAATAAAGAATGTTTATACTTCAAACCATAATAAAATTATTTATAAAATTCATCCTAAATTCTTATTGATGGATGTGTAAAACATTTGCATTTCTCTTCGCGTGAGACTTTAAACGTCTCAACCGGCCGAGTTGTTATAAGTCCAGCAATCTCTTGCATACAAAAGTACATCTGCTTAACAATTATTATTATGTTTTCGTCTTAAAGAACTGAATTCTTTTATTTCAATCGGCTCCCATTAAAGACATAAATAATTATAAATAAAATGAACACGTTATTTCGATACTAGGAAAACTCGAGGCAAAGAAATCGTCATAATTGTACCATTTTTTTTTTCAATCTTTCGTTGAACTTAAATTCTAGAGATCCTGTATTAGAGGTTGTAGTTCCTAAATAATTAAATGGTTTTACCTCATTAATCCTTTCTCCCTCTAAAGATATTTCATCTTCCATTGTATATAACATTCTCATTATCTCTGTCTGTCTTCTGTTTAGTTTAGCTTAAGCCAAACCTCATATTTCATGTTTTCTGGTAAGCAAGCTTTGCAAGTCCTGAACTGATAATATAGCCTGGATTTTTAATATGTAATTTCAGGCTGTATTTGTGTCTAGAAAATTTTGTTATGAAGTAAAATATCCATCCAGATATCAAACTGATATTTCAATTTCCTTTTCCATTTTCTCTCCACAGGATTAAAGAAACCATGACAAGAAGAAAGCAAATCTTGAACGAAGATACAAATCATACTGGACCCTCTAAAACAGCTGCTGCTGTCAACAAGACGAGAGCTCATAAGGATCAATTATTGGAGTTCCCCTGAAGGTGGCAGTAATCTGTCAGGTCTTCAAAGAAGTCTAGTTCAATCAACGAATCTTCAACGAGGGATTCATTTCGAAATTTCAACTTCGTTTTACAAAGTTTTATATCCGAGTAGGAAATGTATATTTGGCAAACTAGGATGACCTACAAAAAATACTTTTAAGTCTACAGTTTTGCCAATAATTAGTTACCAAATCTTTGATGATCCCCGAGACCATAGTCAAATGCATAATAAGTCCTCGAAAGGATTTAAGTTTGACATTCCTGTTCTAGACTTTTGTCAATGAGTAATATTATCTGTGAATTTATATGTCTATTTTTAAACAAGTTATCAATACGTGAGACTGCTGGGTCATTAACTTTGTACTTTACACTCTTAACTTCTAAAATCTATTATTTGCATTATTCAAAATTCTTTGAACTGTAACCTCAAACCATTTCTTTGATTATTCTTCTACTCTCGTGAATCAACCCATTTAGATTTTGTTTATAGTTTGTTTTAAAGTTTAAATGAATCTTTCAGTTTGAGATTAGCTTATTTCTGTAATATTACTTTTATCAATTCTATTCCATAACTTTTAGTTGGTCTAACTTATGTCTGCAGAGTTCGTGATTTCGATGTTGGTTTCCATTTTTGAAGTACGTTCAAAATAGGCTAAAATTTTACTTGTTTCTCCCTTTACTGTAGTACAAGCATTGATCCCATAGCTACCTCTATTCAGATAATTGCTCTGAAGAGAATCCTGTTAAAGTCATCTATCTGATTCATGAAGAAATTGACTAAGTTTCTGCATGAATATTCGTCTTTAGTGTTTTTCATCAGTCCTTAATATAACGTTAAGATTAAGATTGAGCAATTTCTTAATTTGATAGGTTTTAATATTGATGCTGTAAGCCAGTGAGAATTAAAGTAAAGTTGTTTTAAATTATCAAAGCCATTTTGAAATCCTGTAGACATAATGGTATCTGTTGAATTAATATTACCATATAGATATTGCTCTCTCTCTCTCTCTCTCTCTCTCTCTCTCTCTCTCTCTCTTTCTCTCTCTCTCTCTCTCTCTCTCTCTCTCTCTCTCTCTCTCTCTCTCTCTCTCTCTCTCTCTCTTTTATAAAATTTAGTTTTTTTCAGTAAGTTCCTATTCTGTAAAAAAAAAAAAAAATTGATGTAACGTACCTTACTTTCCATAAAGTTAAGACGTCATTTTTATCCATTATTCTCCACTTGTTTTCTTCTCAGAATTTATTTTTATACAAATTTAATTAAATTTCTAAAAGCAACATCCTTTGTGGAACATTCCAGCAGTCACACGTAAGATCCTTGTCCAAAATAGCTGAGAAATTGTCCTACACTTGATGTTCTTGGAGTTGTTAGTTTTGGATAGTAAGCCTTAGAATGACTTCACTGTTTTTGCTCAAAATTTACTGATTTTAAGGAATGTTTTCATTGAAATTTCATGTATTGACCTTATTCATGTGATCTGCTTTACACCAATAGTTACATAATGTAGGTCAAGTGACTTGATTGAAAGACTTAAGGACATAAGGAAGAATAAAGCTTCAATTTAGGTATTTGGGGATCAAATTGTTAAAGACTTTAGTTCTTAAAAGGTTTGAAGCTATGGCAGATTTATCAATTAATGGTACAGTTATAAGACAAGAGAATGGGTAGATACAAAATGTTAAGAACTATTAGATTAATTATAGATTTATAAGGATAGTTGTTGGATTTAAGGTCTAGGAAAGAATATCTATGTAACAACTCTATTAGTTCTCAAGTCTCAAAGAACGTATTGATTGAAAGATTGAAGGAAAGTGTAGCTATAAAACTCAAAATCTATTAAAAAATAAAGGGTTAAGTGGTGTGAGGGAATAGATAAGGGACATGTCATGGTGTTAATGAAGTATGGTGTTAATGAAGTATGTAAAAAGGTAAAGTACAGAAATGTATCAGCTAAAAGTAAAATAGGTAAGCCATATTTACTGAATGTTACTATGATGAATTTAGGTAGAACATTCGAGTGTAATTAAGTTTATGATCTAAATGGGACTATATGAATTATTGGAAAGCAGATGCAGTTGTTTATAGGGACAAGTTTTAAGGAATATGTATTTATAAATGACTTTTATTAATCTTTTTTTATATATAATTAGATTAACAGCGATTGACGTAGGAATATCCTTTGATGAGACCAAAGGGGACAGTTTATAGATTCATTCTAGAAGGGCAGTCTTTGCGAAAGTTTGAGAGAAATTATTTGGGTGATCGAAGAATTTAGATTAGATTTAGGAAATAACCTTATCTTATTGGAGAGGGCAGCTTTCAGAATGTTTCCTTAGCCGGACAATAATCATAAACTTTAATAATTAAAGAAATTTTCAAAGTTGAGTAAGATCTTTAAGCGTAGGAATTGAGGCAAATGAGTTCGTCTCTTGCTAGTTTGAACTATGTCAACATTAGGTAGCTTCTAAAAACATCGCTGCTTGAAACATTAAGTGATTAATCTAGAATTATAGTTCAGAAAACGCTCTTGTTTGAAACTCTTGTGTTGGCAAGCAAATCATGCAGACATTGCTTAGAATCAACATTATCTGAATTGTTTTCATTTGCACTTTCAGTTGTCATTTTAAGATGGTTTAGATGCAGGAAAATTAATAGTCAGGCTAGTGCTCATTATATAGCCATTGTACTTTATGTATACTAAGGTTGCATATCAATGGTGAATAATAGTTCTTGTGTAAATTGCTATCGGTTTTTTTTTTTTTTTTTTTTTTTTTTTTGCAATTGTATTACCTGCTAATGCATTGTTTCTGACTTCTATTTATATATTGCTACTGTATCTCTATTTATGCATTATTACTGTATCTTCTCTTTATACATTACTCCTGTATCTTCTCTTTATACATTACTCCTGTATCTTCTCTTTATACATTACTCCTGTATCTTCTCTTTATGAATTTCTACTGTAATATGTAATTTTGATCTGAAAATACATCTGTTTTACCAATGAAAACCTCAGAAAAGACATTAGCCATGCAGAGTACAAGAGATTTGTAATCGTAAAGTAAAATACATTATAGAAGACATCTTAAGACATTCAAAGCTAAGCCATGGATGTTTTTTATGTCTTCTATAATGTCTTTTACTTTACGATTACAAGTCTCTTGTACTTTACATGGCTAATGTCTTTTCTGAGGTTTTCATTGGTAAAACAGATGTATTTTTTTTCAAAATTACATAATACAGTAGAAATTTATAAGCAGAAGATACAATAGTAATGTATGAATTGAAGATACAGTAATAATGTATAGGAAAGCAGTAAAACTTTGACTAATTTTGTAAAATTTATTACAATGTATAATTTATGAAACTAAAATTGTGAATAACAGAAATAAAAACTAATATAAAATATATTTATTTTCATTACCATTACAACCATATTAAAGAGTATATTGAACAAAATAAAAAAATATAAATAAAAAAAATTTAAATATTCAGTGACCTGGAGTGTTCTCCTTAATCCAACGTTCATATGACTGAGTGTTCTCCCCATTCATCCCCCTCCCTCTTCTGGTACCAGTAAAATGCATTCCTCTCTCCTCTGAAAGACTAGAGACCTCATGATGTATATAAACCTTTGTTTTAAACTATGGTAAACCACAAGTGTTCATTTATAAGACTGGTTTTATTCCCTTCCAATGTAGAGAGTTCGTTCATTCTTCCACTGGTGATAATGAGAGAAATATGTAGTCTCTTTGTATATTAGTATTATGAAAATGAAGACTATTTACTATGATATTCATGTTTAGTTCAATTTTCATAAGTATATTCATTCCTGACAACAATAAGTCTTGTGATAATAATTCATTTTAGCCTCGAAATTAGTTATCTTTAAAGTATATTAGTTACTTTAACTTTGGGTTTAAGCATAGTAGACCGAGTCGACTATTTTGTTAGAAATTATTTTTAAATTATGAATTAAGAAAAACAAATACGTTTAGATAATGTCTTTTATTATAGAAGATTATTTGCCATACACAAAACAGGTTTCAATACACTTAATAGCATTATTAAGTATAAATATGAATACACTTCTAAGTCAATGACAAACTATATCAAATTCTTTAACCCCGTTTTCTAACAAACTCAACCAATGACAATCATAGAAAACGGACATTTCAGATCCCATAAAATGGGATACTAAAGTAATACGTTATTTTTGATTTTTCTAAACATTGGAATGAGTTTGAAGTTAAACATTTGAGATTAAAAGCGTCATGATTGTGTAAATTAGTTAAGTTTTCAATAAAAAAAGAGAAGGAAATGGAAAGCCCACCAAGGCCCACCCCTTCCCACCTGGTAACAAATCTAATTAGGTATTTTGTTTTTGAACGAACAAAGTCACCAGGCCCTTGAATGCTTTCCATTTCCTTCTCTTTTTGAAATGTTTCATTGAAAATCTTACAGACATTAATGCAATGATCGTGAATCAAGTATGCCAAGAATAGTATGATGCTTCTTCGAGATAATGTTATAGTATTCTAATTAGTTAATACAGAGCAAGGGGATATCTTTTCAAATCTAAATTTTCGTTTAGCAACAATAATTAAATGATAAAATGGTTGGAGGGAGTAGAGACCTCATCAGTCTTATATTACAATTCCACCACGATCAATTACTCCAGAATCCTTTTGCTCTCTCAAAAGCAGACAGGAACCACAACTGCCCCAAAGGATCTCTCTCATCCGTCCCATTTCATGTGCAGGATTGAGTCGAGTAAAGGAGAAGACACGTGCAAACCACTGCCCTGACTATCCTTACTACTCCTCCTAGCAGATAGGCAGATCGGACCGAAGTACACATTAACCTTGCACGTGGACCACAAAAAGTCAATTCAGTTCCATGTGTAATACATTCTCAAATATTAACAACCCTTAAACTAACAATAGGCCTACCTACAAAGCTGAACAACCCTTAAACTAACAGTAGGCCTACCTACAAAGCTGAACAACCCTTAAACTAACAGTAGGCCTACCTACAAAGCTGAACAACCCTTAAACTAACAGTAGGCCTACCTACAAAGCTGAACCACCCTTAAACTAACAGTAGGCCTACCTACAAAACTGGAAACCCCTTAAACTAACTGTAGGCCTACTTACAAAGCTGAACCACCCTTAAACTAACAGTAGGCCTACCTACAAAGCTGAAAACCCCTTAAACTAACAGTAGGCCTGCCTACAAAGCTGAACAACCCTTAAACTAACAGTAGGCCTACCTATAAAGCTAAACAACCCTTAAACTAACAGTAGGCCTACCTACAAAACTGAACAACCCTTAAACTAACATTGGGCCTACCTACAAAGCTGAACAACCCTTAAACTAACAGTAGGCCTACCTACAAAGCTGAACAACCCTTAAACTAACAGTAGGCCTACCTAAAAAGCTGAACAACCCTTAAACTAACAGTAGGCCTACCTACAAAGCTGAACAGTCCTTAAACTAACAGTAGGCCTACCTACAAAGCTGAACAACCCTTAAACTAACAGTAGGCCTACCTAAAAAGCTGAACAGTCCTTAAACTAACAGTAGGCCTACCTACAAAGCTGAACAACCCTTAAACTAACAGTAGGCCTACCTACAAAGCTGAACAGTCCTTAAACTAACAGTAGGCCTACCTACAAAGCTGAACAACCCTTAAACTTACAGTAGGCCTACCTATAAAGCTGAACAACCCTTAAACTAACAGAAGGCCTACCTACAAAGCTGAACAACCCTTAAACTAAGAGTAGGCCTACCTACAAAGCTGAACAGTCCTTAAACTAACAGTAGGCCTACCTACAAAGCTGAACAACCCTTAAACTTACAGTAGGCCTACCTATAAAGCTGAACAACCCTTAAACTAACAGAAGGCCTACCTACAAAGCTGAACAACCCTTAAACTAAGAGTAGGCCTACCTACAAAGCTGAACAGTCCTTAAACTAACAGTAGGCCTACCTACAAAGCTGAACAACCCTTAAACTAACAGTAGGCCTACCTACAAAGCTGAACAACCCTTAAACTAACAGTAGGCCTACCTACAAAGCTGAACAACCCTTAAACTAACAGTAGGCCTACCTACAAAGCTGAACCACCCTTAAACTAACAGTAGGCCTACCTACAAAACTGGAAACCCCTTAAACTAACTGTAGGCCTACTTACAAAGCTGAACCACCCTTAAACTAACAGTAGGCCTACCTACAAAGCTGAAAACCCCTTAAACTAACAGTAGGCCTGCCTACAAAGCTGAACAACCCTTAAACTAACAGTAGGCCTACCTATAAAGCTAAACAACCCTTAAACTAACAGTAGGCCTACCTACAAAACTGAACAACCCTTAAACTAACATTGGGCCTACCTACAAAGCTGAACAACCCTTAAACTAACAGTAGGCCTACCTACAAAGCTGAACAACCCTTAAACTAACAGTAGGCCTACCTACAAAGCTGAACAACCCTTAAACTAACAGTAGGCCTACCTACAAAGCTGAACAGTCCTTAAACTAACAGTAGGCCTACCTACAAAGCTGAACAACCCTTAAACTAACAGTAGGCCTACCTACAAAGCTGAACAGTCCTTAAACTAACAGTAGGCCTACCTACAAAGCTGAACAACCCTTAAACTAACAGTAGGCCTACCTACAAAGCTGAACAGTCCTTAAACTAACAGTAGGCCTACCTACAAAGCTGAACAACCCTTAAACTTACAGTAGGCCTACCTATAAAGCTGAACAACCCTTAAACTAACAGAAGGCCTACCTACAAAGCTGAACAACCCTTAAACTAAGAGTAAGGCTACCTACCAAACAGAGATTTTACCAGTGTCACATTGTCTAGTACTTATTCCTATCATACAAACACACGAACAGTAGGCCTACTTGATAAAAATTTAGTACACAGTATAAAAATTAGTACACAGTATAAACACACACACACACACACACACTGCCCAGCCCTGAATAGATTCTATTGATATTTGATGCTCCTGAACATTTCTTACTAAAACAAAATATTAAAAAGCTGAAGGAGATTTTGAATGAGTTGGAATCATCCTCTCTGACTTTGAAGTCAGTCTACCTTCAATGAAATATCTTTGGCTTCATAAACTTCGTATTTCCCATCTTAATAGTCAGTAGATTCTTTGATAATTTGAAGAATTAATTATCTTAAAACGTATTATGTGAAATAAATATATTTTGAATTTGAGTTTATAATCTATCATAAAATTAATATCAAAGTTAAAACTTAGGAAACTGATTTATATTAGGCCATTATATGGTTTGGAAAAGGTTATTAACAATGTTAAAAATATCTATGGGTATGATAGTATTCATCTTTAACTGTTAAATTATCCGTAATGTTAAGGATAGTGGAGGATCTACAGTTATCCCAGATATGGCTCAACTAGTTGGCTCCTAACCAAAATGTCTCCACTAGGCCTATCATAAATACTTTAGACCAAACTTGATTTGAAAAGAATTAAGGCCAAGACTTGCAAAGTGTTTCTATATTTCAATGGGATGAACTAATGGCTTTACTCTTTCATCGAAAAATAATTCTATTTATGAAAAGACTTTTGAAAAACCATCAGAATTATAAAGTATCTTATTCAGTTGGTATCATTTGTAAATATCATTGCTTATGGTCAAAGCAGAAGGCTGAAACTTGTCCATTATAAACGATTTGTTTGAAAAAACCTTAAACTCGTCCATATTATAAAAAGAATATTTCTATAACTATATTTAACTCTCTACACCTTGCTTATCACCTCATCTTAATGTGGCCACGTAAGAAATTAATATATTAAAAGATTCATAAAATAACTTTATATAATTTTGAGAATCTATAGATAAAAACAATTAGGATAGACCAATCTGGTAAAGTGAGCGCCTCATTAAGCTATTTAAAAATTCTTTAGATTTAATCTATAATTAATGCAAAAACAAGTGAAATTACTTTGGATTAACCTGTGGATTTGATATTTCATATATTTATTTAATTACTCATTATGAAAATCGTTGAAATCTACGATTCAAGTATGGAATTGATTTAGGCACCAGAATTATTTAGATTATTCTCAAAAGCTTTGATTTGAAACTTCCCTTTGGCCAATTATGGAAGGAAACTGATATTGTCTGTCATGAAATTTGAATTCTTAGAGCTGCCTACTGAACAAAGTTTACCTTAATCTCATGATTTAAACTCAATCTTATTATTCAAACTCAATCTCATGATTTAAATTCAATCTCGTGATTTAAACTCAATCTCGTGATTCAAACTCAATCTCATGATCTAAACTCAATCTCATGATTTAAACTCAAATGATTCAAACTCAAATGATTTAAACTCAATCTTATTTAAACTCAATCTCCTATGATTTACTTTAAATCTAGATTAAATCTTTGGCATTAACCTGAGGTACAGACACTCGCTAACCTTGATTTAACCCGAGAAAAACTAATCCAAGTGTCTCACTAAAATAACCTTTACAGAGATCTATTAAAATCAGTAACCGATTAAACTAATTTTCACTAAAGACAGAACTAGTAAGAGACACTAACTCCTTTCTCTATAGACTAGATCCTCCTTCTCTTAACACTTACTCCAGACATCATCCAACCATCCGTTCATTGCTTGTTACAAGTTGACTGATGTACAAGGAATGCATTGTCCTGCATTCATTAATTCCTAAATTCAATCCCAAGGTTTATTTTTAAGTGGTAGAGCAGCAACATAAGTGGTAAAGGAGTGAAATAAGTGGTAGAGTAGCAAACATAAGTGGTAGAGCAGCAACAAGTGGTAGAGTAGCAACATAAGTGGTAGAGTAGCAACATAAGCGGTAGAGTAAGAACATAAGTGGTAGAGTAGCAACATAAGTGGTAGAGTAGCAACATAAGTGATAGAGTAGTAACAATAAGTGGTAGAGAAGCAGCATAAGTGGTAGAGTAGCAACATAAGAGGTAGAGTAGCAACATAAGTGGTAGAGTAGAAACACAAGTGGTAGAGAAGCAACATAAGTGGTAGAGTAGCAACATAAGAGGTAGAGTAGCAACATACGTGGTAGAGTAGCAACATAAGTGGTAGAGCAGCAACTTAAGTGGTAGAGCAGCAACTTAAGTGGTAGAGTAGCAACATAAGTGGTAGAATAGGAACATAAGTGGTAGAGTAGCAACAAGTGGTAGAGCAGCAACATAAGTGCTAGAGTAGTAACTTAAGTGGTAGAGTAGCAACATAAGTGGTAGACTCTCTCAGAGATGACTGCCATGAACCAATGATCAAAAAGTTTTCAAAAAGTTTTCCAAAAAGTTTTTCGTATTACATAGTGACAAACTGACTTTTTTCTTGTCCCCTTCAAGTCACTCAGAGATGACGTTAATATCTACATTAAAATCAATGCAAAAACAGACATTTGAAAAGTGTATTGTACCATATTATGAGAAAATTATAATTAAACTACCATTTTGTTAAAGTTAATTCCGCCAATTATTAATTAAAACCAACCAATTGAAATTCAAAACTTTCCAACCAAATCAGCACAGGTCTTCCGTATTTCGCATCGATATGAAAATAATGAAACGTTCAACATAACTCGAAAAAGTTACTAATTTCAAAAAATGAAATTGGCTTAATGGGTTGGTATTTGAAATGCTGAGTGACATGAAATATCAAGACATTGAAATCTCTAAAAACTGATTTTTCAGGATTTTTCTTATAGTACTTAAATAAATTCTGATAATTTGCTTTGAAGATGAATGTACTAACTTCTAGTTTTAGATTACCCTAAGTTACTACACATTTACTCAACATGGACGTAAGTTAACTAAAGTTTTAAATAGTTTTAATCAACAGTTTATGACATTAAATATATTAGCATCTATACGTAAGGGACTTAGCATAAGCAGATCAGAGTTTATTAAACTTTGTTAATTCAACAGTTTTTGGCTTTAGTTGTCTGGAAAGAATAGCGTAGAAATTATGATGTTATAGTGAACAACCTAAATTGTTAATTCAAATCTCAAGTGTCATTAAAATCAAAAGAAATTCGCGAGTTCTATATAGTTTATTACAATATAACACCAATGCTCTGACTTGATGTTTTGTACAAGCTTCAGAGGCTTATCAGATTAGGTCTAAGTTTTCTGAACTACAAAATGATATTTTAATTATAAAATAAATTTTTGAATATACTTACCCGGTGAATATATAATAGCTGCAACTCTGCGGCTCGACAGACAACATACTTAAAAAACTTGCGAGCGATCGCTATGCAGGTTGCGGGTGTGCCCACCAGCGCCAACTGTCAGCCAGATACCACTCTCGAATGTAAACAAAACCTTCAATTCTTCTCGTCCCGCTGCGTCTCTATTGGGGAGGGTCATTTAATTTATATATTCACCGGGTAAGTATATTCAAAAATTTATTTTATAATTAAAATATCATTTTTAAATATTTAACTTAGCCGGTGAATATATAGTAGCTGATTCACACCCAAGGAGGTGGGTAGAGACCAGAGTTAAATATGTTTACAGCGTATAAGCTAAGAGTTTTTTCATTTTGACAGTTATCAATATAACAAAACCAAAATAAATAGGTACCTGGTAAGGAAGTCGACTTAGACGATTACTCTGCCTTGTAAGTCTGTCTTCCTCACGGAGCCCAGCGATCCTCTTAGGATGCTGACAGACTCCCAGGAGCTGAAGTATCATGGGCTGCAACCCATACAACAGGACCTCATCAAACCCCTAATCTGGGCGCTCTCAATAAATGACTTTGACCACCCGCCAAATCAACCAGGATGCGAAAGGCTTCTTAGCCTTCCGAACAACCCATAAAAAACAATATTAAAAAACATTTCAAGAGACAGATTAAAAGGATATGGAATTAGGGAATTGTAGTGGTTGAGCCCTCACCCACTACTGCACTCGCTGCTACGAATGGACCCAGTGTGTAGCAGTTCTCGTAAAGAGTCTGGACATCTTTCAAGTAAAATGACGCGAACACTGACTTGCTTCTCCAAAAGGTCGCGTCCATGATACTTTACAGAGATCTATTTTGCTTAAAGGCCACGGAAGTTGCTACAGCTCTAACCTCGTGCGTCTTAACCTTAAGCAAAGATCGGTCTTCCTCACTCAAGTGTGAATGAGCTTCTCGTATTAACAATCTGATAAAATATGACAAAGCATTCTTTGACATAGGTAAGGATGGTTTCTTAACCGAACACCATAACGCTTCAGATTTACCTCGTAAAGGCTTAGTACGAGCTAAGTAGAACTTAAGAGCTCTAACAGGGCAAAGTACTCTCTCTAGTTCATTGCCTACGATCTCTGATAAGCTAGGAATATCAAAAGATTTAGGCCAAGGACGAGAAGGCAGCTCATTCTTGGCTAGGAAACCAAGCTGAAGAGAACAAGTGGCTTTTTCTGACGAAAAACCGATGTTCTTGCTGAAGGCATGAAGCTCACTGACTCTTTTAGCCGAGGCCAAGCACACCAGGAAAAGAGTCTTAAGAGTGAGATCTTTCAGGGAGGCTGAATGTAAAGGCTCAAACCTGTCTGACATGAGGAATCTTAGGACCACGTCTAAATTCCACCCAGGTGTAGCCAAACGACGTTCCTTAGAGGTCTCAAAAGACTTAAGGAGGTCTTGCAGATCTTTATTGTTGGAAAGATCTAAGCCTCTATGCCGGAAGACCGAGGCCAACATGGTTCTGTAGCCCTTGATCGTGGGAGCTGAAAGGGAGCGAACTCTTCTCAGGTATAAGAGAAAATCAGCGATTTTGGGCTACAGAGGTACTGGACGAGGATACGGATACTGACTTGCACCAGTCTCGGAAGATTTCCCACTTCAATTGGTAAAATCTAATGGTAGAAGCTCTCCTCGCTCTTGCAATCGCACTGGCTGCCTCCTTCGAAAAGCCTCTAGCTCTCAAGAGTCTTTCGATAGTCTGAAGGCAGTCAGACGAAGAGCGTGGAGGCTTTGGTGTACCTTCTTTACGTGTGGCTGACGTAAAAGGTCTACTCTTAGAGGAAGACTTCTTGGAAAGTCTACCAGCCATCGAAGTACCTCGGTGAGCCATTCTCTCGCGGGCCAGAGGGGAACAACTAACGTCAACCTTGTCCCTTCGTGAGAGGCGAATTTCTGCAGTACCTTGTTGACAATCTTGAATGGTGGGAATGCGTAAAGATCTAGGTGAGACCAATCTAGGAGAAAGGCATCTATATGTATTGCTGCTGGGTCTGGGACTGGAGAGCAATAGATTGGAAGCCTTTTGGTCAACGAGGTTGCAAAGAGATCTATGGTGGGTTGACCCCAAGTCGCCCAAAGTCTCTTGCACACATCCTTGTGGAGGGTCCATTCGGTTGGAATTACTTGACCTTTCCGACTGAGACAATCTGCTAGAACGTTCAAGTCGCCCTGGATGAACCTCGTTACTAGGGAGATGCCTCGATCTCTTGACCAGATGAGCAGGTCCCTTGCGATCTCGTACAGAGTCAGTGAGTGGGTACCTCCCTGCTTGGAAATGTATGCCAAGGCTGTGGTGTTGTCCGAGTTGACCTCCACCACCTTGCCTCGAAGGAGACTCTCGAAGCTTATCAAGGCCAGGTGAACTGCCAAAAGCTCCTTGCTGTTGATATGCATGCTCCTCTGACTCGAGTTCCACAGACCTGAGCATTCCCGACCGTCCAGTGTCGCACCCCAACCCAAGTCTGATGCGTCTGAGAAGAGAACGTGGTTGGGTTTCTGAACTGCTAGGGGAAGCCCCTCTCGTAGACTGATATTGTCTTTCCACCAAGTCAGGCAAGTCTTTATCGTTTCGGAAATCGGGATCGAGACCGCCTCTAGCGTCTTGTCCTTTTTCCAGTGAAAAGCTAGATGGAATTGTAGGGGTCGGAGGTGTAGCCTTCCTAGCGAGACAAATTGCTCCAGGGATGATAGTGTTCCTACCAGACTTATCCAATTCCTGACTGAGCAACGTTCTCTCTTCAACATCTTTTGGATAACGAGCAGGGCTTGATCTATTCTGGGGGCCGACGGAAAAGCCCGAAAAACTGGACTGCGAATCTCCATCCCTAAATACAGAATAGTTTGGGATGGGATCAGCTGAGACTTTTCCAAGTTGACCAGGAGTCCCAATTCCTTGGTCAGATCTAGAGTCCAATTGAGATCCTTCAGACAGCGATGACTGGACGAGGCTCTGAGAAGCCAGTCGTCCAAATAAAGGGAGGCTCGGATGCCCGATAAATGGAGGAATTTTGCCACATTCCTCATAAGCCTCGTAAACACGAGAGGAGCAGTACTTAGGCCAAAGCACAGGGCCCGAAACTGGTACACCACATCGTCGAAGACGAATCTCAGAAAAGGTTGGGAATCTGAGTGAATGGGGATGTGGAAGTAAGCGTCCCTTAGGTCGAGAGAGACCATCCAGTCTCCCTTTCTGACCGCTGCTAAGGCTGACTTTGTGGTCTCCATGGTGAACTTTGTCTTTGTGACAAAGACATTCAGAGCACTGACGTCTAGCACAGGTCTCCAACCTCCCGTCTTCTTTGGTACTAGGAAGAGACGGTTGTAAAACCCCGGTGATTGAAGGTCCGAGACTTTGACCACCGCTCCCTTCTCTAGCAAAAGAGACACTTCTAGTTTCAGGGCTTGTCTCTTTGCTTCCTCTCGGTACCTGGGAGAGAGATCGATGGGGGACGTCGCTAGAGGAGGTTTGCCTACAAATGGGATTTTGTACCCCTCTCTGAGCAACTTCACAGACTGTTGATCTGCGCCTCTCTTCTCCCAGGCTTGCCAGAAGTTCTTGAGTCTGGCACCTACTGCTGTCTGAAGCTGCGGGCAGTCAGACTCTGCCCCGCAAGGACTTGGATCCTTTCCTCTTTCCTCTCTTCCCTTCGGCACGAGTACTTCCCCTGCTGGGGGCTCTGCCACAAAAGGGCGGAATAAACCTGGACGCTGGAGTGTCTATTCTAGGTCTAGCAGACAAGGCAGACAAAGGGGGAGCTTTGCGAGCCGAGGACGCAACCAAGTCATGGGTGTCCTTCTGCACTAGAGACAAGGCTATTTCCTTAACTAAAAGTTCAGGAAACAAGAACTTAGACAAAGGGGCAAAGAGTAGCTCAGATCGTTGACAGGGCGTCACTCCTGCTGACAGAAAAGAGCACAGAGACACTCGTTTCTTTAGGACTCCTGACGTAAACGAAGCGGCCAGCTCGTTGGATCCATCGCGGATGGCCTTATCCATGCAGGACATAATGAGTAAGGAAACATCTCTATCGGCTGATGAGATTTTCCTACTCAAGGCTCCCAAACACCAGTCAAGGAAGTTAAAAACTTCAAAAGCCCTAAAGATGCCTTTAAGTAGATGGTCCAGGTCTGAGGATGACCAACTAATCTTCGAGCGTCTCATGGCAAGGCGGCGGGGAGAGTCTACAAGACTTGAGAAGTCGCCCTGGGCAGAGGCAGGAACTCCCATGCCGAGAACTTCTCCCGTGGCATACCAGACGCTCGATCTAGACGAGAGTTTAGATGGGGGGAAGGCAAAGGCCGTCTTCCCTAAACTCCTCTTGTTTTCCAACCAATCGTCTAACAGCCGTAAAGCTCTCTTGGATGAGCGAGAGAGAACGAGTTTTGTAAAGGCTGGCAAGGCAGCAGGAACGCCTAAAACAAACTCAGACGGCGGCGACCGAGGAGCCACAGAGATAAAGTGTTCAGGGAACAACTCTTTAAAAATGAGCATGACTTTTTTAAAGTCCATAGATGGCGGAACTGCTCTAGGCTCATCTAAATCTGAAGGCTGATCCTCAGGCTGAGGTTCAGCAACGTCCTCATCCGAAAGTTCCTCATCTGATAACTGATGAGAAACAAGCAAAGGGGGAGGCAATGCTTGACTCGCAGCGTCCGGCCGCACTGGTGCATAAGTGACGGAGCAGGACGCAGCGTCCTGAAACTGCTGAACAGTCTGGGAACTGTCAACAACAACAGGTGCGCGAGGACGCACAGCGTCCACCCGAGACTGTTTAGACCGTCTGGGTTGTGCAGTCAACACCACACTGGGTTGCGGAGGTTGACGCACCGCGTCAAAACAAGTCAACTCTGATGGTTGGTGAACGTCCTGAACGTCACCAGTCGCATCAGCGAGTTGCCTAACGTCCACATGCGGCTGGAAATCTACACGGGACCGCATCGGGTGAGGTACAACCCCAACTGGTTGACGCGAGAAAGCTACATCAACGTCAACAGGACGCACAACCGAACGCTTGGGTGGCTGACGGCCAGTATCTCCATGAGATAAACGGCTAGGTTCGACGGAAACCTTCTCAGCGTTGTAGTCTTCCATAAGGGACGCAAGCTTAGACTGCATGTCCTGCAGTATAACCCATTTAGGGTCTACGGAAACGGGTGCGGTAACCGACGGGGTTAGCGTCTGAGACGGCACAACTTTGCCTTGCTTAGGCGGCGAGCAGTCATCCGATGACGGCAACGGGTCCGAACTGTCCCAGTGACTACATCCGGGACGTTGGACTTGTCCTGAAGGGACCGACTTGCGTTTCAAAGGCCTAGAAACCTTGCTCCATGGTTTCTTGCGTGAAACGCCTTCGGACGACGAGGTAAAAATGGGCTCTCTCGTCTTATGGTAGGGGCGATCTTGACGAGATACGCCTGATACCAAAGAGGGAACGTCTGTTCGCTGATCAAGGCCTCTCGAACCCATAAGTCGTACGACATTGCTTCTCCCCTGGGCTTGGGAGCTTGCAAGAGGTCCCGGACTAGGTGAACAACAGGCACGAACAGACGAACCCTCGGTCGCAACACTGTTCACAACACTTTGCGCACTAGCCACTTTCCCACTTTCCGCCGTGGCACTTTGGCACTTGAGTTCCTTCACGTCAGCCATGAGTTGATTACGGTCACTTGCTAACGCTTCAACTCTCTCCCCCAAGGCATGAATTGCACGCAACATGTCTTGCATAGACAGTTCCTGAGTGCTAGGAGGGGGGTTAAGAACAACCACTACAGGGGAAGGATTAGGTTCAGGGGCATGTGGAGAGGAAAAATCTGCGGACCTAGATGAACTTCTCCTTACCCTATCTCTCTCTAGTCTGTGTGTATACTTATCAAATTCGATCCAATCGAATTCCGAAAGGCCCGCGCATTCCTCACACCGATCTCCCAATTGACAGGTTTTACCCCGACAATTGGAACAAACAGTATGAGGGTCGAGAGAAGCCCTTGGAAGACGCCTATTACAGTCCCTAGCATTACACTTTCGAAACTTAGGTACTTGAGAAGGGTCAGCCGTTTTGAATTAGTCAAAGAAAATTCCAAAAACAATCCAAGTCATCAACAAATAATCCGATTCAAAAAAGAGTTCAAGAGTTTATGTTGAGGAAAAAAACACCTGTACTGCGAAAGCTCAAACCAAATTAAAGTACTTCACCAAATATGATGGGAAAACTCCAGGTTCCACAGCGAGTAAAAGTACGTCTTGTCGTCAACGTCGACAGAGAAGAATTGAAGGTTTTGTTTACATTCGAGAGTGGTATCTGGCCGACAGTTGGCGCTGGTGGGCACACCCGCAACCTGCATAGCGATCGCTCGCGAGTTTTTTAAGTATGTTGTCTGTCGAGCCGCAGAGTTGCAGCTATTATATATTCACCGGCTAAGTTAAATATTTGAAAGTTTCCTTGCATAAAAGGAATACAACTTCAGAGAGGTTAAGTTTTGTAAATTACTACACAAGATACATTCCTGCACATCAGTATTATAGTAGGTCTTATAAAATCTAACCTCTAAAAGTCATACTTCAGTTTAGACCCCTTTGCCTAATCATGGAGAAATTTAAGAAATACTTAACCGAGAGCAGATTAAACTAAATCAAATTGTAGCCATAGGATTTAACCCTGTATAAACATCCCCTAAGCTAGGTTACCTGATCCTGAATTACACAAATAATGACTTTAATAATTCCTTAATTCCCCTCATCAACATTGGCACTAACTCCCCACTAACAACTAAAACTCTACCAACAAGAATATACTCAAGAATGTATTACACATTTCTTCTAAAATGACTGACAGCAGTTCTTTATCCCTCCTTTATGTCCTGAACAGAAACAGTAGGAATCAGAAATCTTGGGACATTTATAGTCCCAGCTGGAATCCTTTTCAGAGAGCTCGGGGATCTCTCAGTGTAATGGAAAGCACTGGAATGCAAGACTGATTCTGTCAACACTTTTAGAGAAAGTTATTTAAAATTTTAAAACTAAATTAAAATATCTCTAAAACATTTTGATTTTCATTGATAGATAAAATTGAAAAATTTACCAATACAGTTACTAATTTTACATTATCATTGAAAACTCACATATTCTTGGACATTTCAAATCACTCTCTTAACAGAAATAATTTCACAACTCAATTTACACAACACATGACAAATTTGATATAGTTTAAATTAAAATGACAGTGTATACATAACAGAAACCTGTTCAATTTGACATTACAATCTCCTACAATTCAAGATTAAAGATTTTTAAAAAGTTTTAAATTAAATTTCAAAAATATTCAAAAGTATAAAACATCAAAAATCTAAAATAATTTGAGGCTTTAAAGATCCTTTAACAAGACTGAATTATTAATCATGACTAGAATTGACAAGACAGAATCTACCCTGACAAGATTTCAGTGAAATCAAATTGGACTAAACATGTTTCACCATAGCACAGAGTCTAGCATTTTGATAATACAACATAAACAAGTTAACAGTCTCCTCCTCTCATTAAACCAGCAAAAGAATGAACGAGTTCCGTACATGGGAAGTTCATAAACAGCCTAAATGAACAGTGGTTCCAGTCAAAAGCAAGATATATACTTCATGGGCACTCTGGCCTTTCAGTGGTGAGGAATATGGCAAATACTGATACCAGAAGAGGGAGGGGGACAGACGGGGTGGAAGGCTCAGTCATATGAACGTTCCCTTTAATTTTCAAAATCTTTCCAAATTGGGAGGTGGAAGGATCAAGGAGTGGGAATGGGAGTTCTGAAACTTTGATTAAGTATTAGAGGGAACAATCTGATTCGAATTCAAAGTTAATTTCAAGGTATGTTCATGTAGCTTATGAGAAGATGAGGAATAATACTAATACTAGCCAAAGCCCTACAATTTCACAGAGTCACATACAAGCCCTCACACTTCCTAGCCCTACTAGCTATTTCACACCAAAGCCCTCCTAGCCAACTCACACAAAAGCCCTCCTAGCCATTTCACACCAAAGCCCAACTAATCCTTTCACACCAAAGACCTAGCCACTTCACACTAAGCCCTCTCAGCCATTTCACACCAAAGCACTCCTTGCCATTTCACAACAAAGTCTTTCAAGCCACTTCACACCAAAGGTCTCCTAGCCACTTCACACCAAAGCCTTCCTAGCCTTTTCACACCAAAGCCTTCCTAGCCTTTTCACACCAAAGCCCTCCTAGCCACTTCACACCAAAGCCTTCCTAGCCTTTTCACACCAAAGCCCTCCTAGCCATTTCACACCAAAGCCCTCCTAACCATCTCGTCTGCCAATGATCACCTAAAACTATTCACTATTCTGTATTATCCAGCAATGTTCAATTCCTACTTTAACTCTTAGTATTTAAATCTATACCAATCAACAAATCAGCCTTTCGACCTTCCCAGAAGCACTAAGTCTTAGAAACATCTTTCCTAAACTTAAATTTAAGCCTCTCTAACAATATCTAATTAAAATATGAAAAAAACATGTACAATAACTTTTTGATAGGCCTATTTTCTATAACTTTTTTCTTTCATTCATAGTATACTCCTAAAATCCTCTCTATACATTAACTTAATATTGGAGAGAGAGAGAGAGAGAGAGAGAGAGAGAGAGAGAGAGAGAGAGAGAGAGAGAGAGAGAGAGAGAGAGAGAGAGAGAGAGAGTTAGGGTTTTTAACAAGGGGACGGAGGATGGACTTTTCATCAGATACTAAATGTTACAAAATTAAGAATAAAAAGAGGGATAAGTTTTTATACAAATTAAAGACATTAAAATATTTACTCTAGATTTTTAAATATAGGACCAATAGTGTATTTAAACTTTAAATTACTTCAAATAAAGTTGTTAGTTATTATCCTTTATGAAATTTAAAACAATATGGGGGATCAACTATCTAAGATATACAATTGAAACTAGAAAGGGTTTTGTGTGAAGGAACCTTAAGCTTATAGGACAGAAAGGAAACATTGAAAAGGCTAAACATGAATAAACCTTGAAATAAGCATTTAAAACAGCTCAATTTAAATGACAAAAAATAAATGAATTATGTATACTTAAACTTAAACCTCATTTCCATCAACTGAAAGTTTTGGCATCGGATAATTCAGTAATCTTATATAACCTATTCATTCCTAATACAATAACACTACAGTTTTAAATTTTCCATAGTAGTTTACGAACATGTTCCTATTTCCTGAACTTTAAAAAGAATATAGGCTACAAACTAAGGCCTGCTTTAATATGCATAAAGGTTTTTCAAATTTTACTAAAAATACCCAGTTCTTGAAAGTCAAAATTGACAAATAGAAAAGAAAATAGTTAAAACTTTGCTTCTAGGATCTCATGATTTGAATGTCCAATCCCACTAAATCATATAAATAAATCTAGACTTAAATTTAACTGAAGCAGCCCTGCCTCTACCTGAAATAGCCAAGACTATCTGAAATAGACCACCCTCTATCTGAAATAACTCCTACCTGAAATGGCCCATCCTCTACATGAAACAGTCCAACCCCTTCCTGAAACAGCCCTGCGTCTACCTGAAACACCCCTGCATCTACCTGCAATAGCCCACCCTCTACCTAAATTAAATAGCCCACCCTCTATCTGAAATAACTACTCCTTGAAAGAGCCCATCCTCTTCTTGAAATAACTCCTACCTGAAATAGCTCAGACTCTACTTGAAATAGCCCACCCTCTACCTGAAATAACTCCTACTTGGCATATCCCAGTCTCTACCTGAAAGAACTCCTACCACAAAGAACTCCTACCACAAAGAACTCCTACCACAAAGAAACCAGCATCTATCTGAAATAGCCTGACCTCTACTGAAAGTACTCCTACCTGAAATGACTCCTACTTGAAATAGCTCACCTTCTATCTGAAAGAGCTCCTACCTGAAAGAACGTCTAAATAACTCCTACCTGAATTAACTCCCATTTGAAGAAGCCCAGCCCCTCCCTGAAATATCCTTTACAGGACTATCTGAAATTTCATAACCAGGATTTCCACAAAAAGATATTCACCAGATGACACCAGGTTGATGAGAATAAGATATAATCGACCTCTAAAAGACTTCAGGTTAGTTCACCCAATATTGCAATCTTAGTTATTGACATGGATTTATAGACCTAAATTGATTTCTAACTAAATTTTAGTCCTCAACTATTCATTAAAGCAATTTCGAATGGGAATTTAATGTATAAAAACTACATTCATACAACTATAAATGAAAGAATTTGGGTAAATTAGAAAGCTAGCAATGTAACTTAGCACACTGTCCAAGACTTAAAAGGATGATGCACATTAAGGACTATCCTGGATTAGTCCTGCGGGATCTGGACTCTCCTATTAAAGTCCTTCAGTGAAAGCAGAGCAAGGGGAACTTCTAGAACACAATGTTGGGCCATTGGATTTTGGAAGTAGGAAGTTGTCCCTGTTCCAATGACTTTTTCACAAAAGGCCACGTTAACCTGAAAGTCAAAAGTGTTAATAGAAACTCACAAAAAATTACTAATAAAGATTTATAATGCACAAATTTAGTCCGGTTATCAGTAATTTTTGAAGCAATAATATATGTTTGATATAGATCAGTTCAACTGAAAACTAATTAGGATATCTTAAGCCCCCAAAAGTAGGATATTTCAAGCTCCTAAAAGTAAGATATTTTAAGCCCCAAAAGTAAATTATTTCAAGCCCCAAAAGTAAGATATTTTAAGCCCCAAAAGTAGGATATTTTAAGCACCAAAAGTAGTATATTTTAAGCCGCAAAAGTAAGATATTTTAAGCACTCAAAAGTAAGATATTTTAAGCACTCAAAAGTAAGATATTTTAAGCACTCAAAAGTAAGATATTTTAAGCACTCAAAAGTAAGATATTTTAAGCACTCAAAAGTAAGATATTTTAAGCCCCAAAAGTAAGATATTTTAAGCTCCAGAACGATTAGGATAATTTAAGCCTCCAAAATTATGATATTCTCAAAACCAACAAATTATTTTGGCGAAGAAATTAAAATATTTCAGGACAAAACATTAAGAACTAATAAAAAGGTATGCTTGAGTTCCTATGTTAAGTTTTCAACAGTGAATTAACACAAATATGAGTAGAAAGACCTTTGCTAAATAAAAATTAAACTAGGTTGAATTAAGACCTACAGCCTACCACACATGGCGCACTGACATCACTAACCCCCTACACTAACAATTGAACTTGCCAACTGGTTGACAGCTTCACACGCTAACATGAAAACTTTGACCAAAAATATGTTGATTAAAGTGTTGTCCTATAAAAGGTTTAGAATTGGGTAATTCATTTCATACCTAAACACAGGTATAGAACTCTAAACTTACTTGAGTTTAAAACAATTTTTAAAACGAAAATACCCATGAATTTAATCTGAGCTTTTCAACTAACGGAATTTACTGAAAAGAAAAATCATACAGCAAAAAACTATGTTATGATTCTTTGATCAAATACAGTTTGAGCGAGTCCTTTCATTTATATTTTAGTCTAAAAAGACCACTTCCTAAAAAAGAAAAAAAAATGGAAAACCAATATCTACGCACAATAAATCTTCAATAACAGATATCAGGCTGACATAATTTTTTGTAGTTTATGAAATATCTGTTTTGATGTTACTTTTTCTTTAAGTATTTTATTTTAATTATTCATCATTTCTCAGATCGTTTATATATATCCTTATTGCCTTTCCTCACTGGGCTATTTTTCCCGGTTGGAGACCCTGGGTTTATAGCATCTTGCTTCTCCAACTAGGGTTGTAGATTAGCTAGTAATAATGATAACAATGATAAAAATATTAATTATTTTCCTGTTTTATTTCCTCACTGGGCTATTTTTCCCTGTTGGAGTCGTTGGCCTTACAGCATCTTGCTTTTCCAACTAGGGTTGTAGCTTAGCTAGTAATAATAACAATAATAATGATAATAATAATAATAATATTTAGGCTACCCAGCCCAGTCTAAAATCCCTAGCCTGTACTCTTGTAACTAAGTTTAAATGTCATAAAATCTATTCTAGATTCTAAAAATCCCAACATTTAAAATTAATTTTACCATCCAAATGAAGTTTACAGTATTAGATAAGTGAAGATGCCATACTTATCTCGTCTCATATAGAAGAAAGGAGACTGAAGACCTTATCAGACAATATCTCAAATTCTTGGACATCAACGTCTGCGCCTCCTCCAGGCTTCTTCAGTGCCATACCAAACTGGAACACAAATCTGGAAAGAATTGAAAAGGTCATTTCAACAGATTTTCAACTTTTGCTTATTGTAGCCTACATAACTATTGTTTCCTAAAATTTTGACAAAAAAGTAAACTTGTTTCGTTGTCCAAAAAGAGTAACTATTATTTAATGTCTAAGCCCGTTTTACATAACTAATTTTTCCTAATATTATTTAACCAAAAAAGTAAAATTTAAGTTTTGTTGTCCAAAAAAAAGTAGATGACTTATTCAATGTCTATATGGAGATTAAACTATACTAGTATTTATATTTTTCTTTTTAGAAAAATGCATTGATTTAATCAAAGCTTACCAACTCTCTGGAATTAATAAAAAGAAATACATGAATCTAAACAAATTTATGACAGTTTGATCAACTTTTTCTTTTTACATAAAATGAATAGATTTGATCAAAACTTGCCAACTATCTTGTAGTAAAAAAAAAATATGAACCAAAAATTTATATTTTGATAAAACAACTCAAGTGAAATCCTACGAGGCCTATCACTCCAGTTTCAAATTTAGGACAAAAATCTCACTGAATGGAAAAACAATTCCTGGAGATAAAAAGATCTTAAATATCTACTATTTACTCAGCATAATCTAATATTGTTCTGTACATGATTGAGGAACTTCCTATCAGCATTGAAAGCCAGAAATCTCACCTGCTTTCTAAAAAGCACAAAACCTTAAAACGAATATTTTACCATTCAAGCAAAGTTTACACCATCAGTAACTTCACCCTTGATATGTCATACTTAACTTGGTTCATCATACAGAAGACGACAAAGGTTTCAAGCTCTTCTTGCAATTTCTCAATTTGTTGCATGACAGACAGCCTCTGTGTCCTCTTTCAGTCCTCCTCAGTTCCACGTGAAAACCGTTACTAAGGAAACTGGAGCATAAATCTGGAAAGAATTAAAAAGGACATTTTAGGAAACATTTTTACTTTTGCTTACTTCTGTTCCCGACTAAATTTTCCCCAAAATAGTTTAAGATACTAATTACTAATTACTAAACTATCTAATATCTTTTCAATGCGTAAAATAGCCACTCAGTAATGAAAGATTTTAGTTAATTTATCAAATTGGTCGAGTTACTGGAATCTGGTGAGCATTGTTGATGCTTAACAATGTTTCACTTACTAGCCCGACTATGGATGGCTGCACCGTAAAGCTTAAAACTGAAAAATCTACATCGGCCTTGAATTCCTTGATGGTTTATATACACCACTAAAGCACTTATTAAACATTGCAAGTATATTAAAAACCGAATAGGACTATGTGTTAAAATCAAAATAATTGAATTCCAAACAATAAGGCATCCGAAAATTTAAGAGGGTGCTTTAGAATAAGTATGAAAATATTTGGCATCTTCTAGCATAAAATCTCTTGTGTAATATGTCCCGATTACCAAGTATAATGTTCATATCAGCTTAGAATACTTTAGTGTGATTCTATATTTTAGCTGCTTTTTACGTATCTTGTTCCCTTTCATTCCAAACTGAAGGAAATGTTTTGCGAGCCTCAAAAACAAAAATGAGAACGGATTTGAAAAACATGACAAAGATTACTGCGACTTAGGGATGAATTTAAGCCTACGAGAAAGCTGGACTGACACCGCAATCATAGTTTAGAAGCAATCTATCACTGAAATGCTTAACTATCCTGCAAGGACACAGTTTTCGTGAATATCCTTTAAGCAGTATTAAAATTTCTATCTCACACTGGAAACTTATTTGTGACATAGCTGGTTCAGAGGGAAATTTCTACCAAAAGCAATAACACGAACTTCTTGTTTGAGGCAATGGGAGTTAAAAAGTTAATTTGGGAAGATGTTTAAGAACCGGGATCATTTACTTTCACTTTTAGGGGTTTATTTCTCGCCCTCCATCAGACACTAAGAGTCTGTTCAGGCGGGCCTTCATATGTGAAAAATAATTTCTTTCCAGTTAATATTTTGCTCTGTATCTTATCAGTTATTCGCCAGCATTTGTATTCAAGCTTAATAATTTTCAGGTCACTATTATAACACTTTCTAAAAAGATAAGTCTTCAGGTTTTTCTTGAAAGCTGCCACATTTTTGCTATTCTTGACATTAAGTGGAAGGTCGTTTAAGATTTGTCTATGGAAATTAACTAATTTACAAATATGCCGGGTGCTATGGAATTACCATTATGTTAAGTGTTTTATTAGTTATAAAAATAAATATAAAAAAACAAGATACTTAACTGGATATAGTTATGTATTAATAAGGTACTTATAGCATAGGTGATAGGTATCACGTGATCTGCTAGAGCTCCAAAACTTATGGACATCTTGAAAAAGATTCCAAGTTCAAGACTGATGATAAAAAGTACGGAAATTGTTCAGGAAATCATCCCACTAAGCACTGGGTACACACATTTATTTGGCCCACCAATGAGTGGGAATATTAACTTGTTTCTGAATTACCAAAGGAAACTTTTTGCACACTTAATTACCTTTTAAACAGACCTACCTAGAATTATATATATGCATAATTGAGTATTGTAAAATATCACAAATAGGAGTTACAAAAAAAAAAAAAAACAAGTAAGGTTCTTGTAACTATTTAAATGCTTTAAATTTCCCTTTGGCAATATTTTAATTAACATGAAAAGTACCCCAATCTTGTTGAGTTATACTTTTACATAACACATTCATTCTCCAGCTACTCCTTCTCTATTACTTTCCCTGAACCAACAATACTGTAGTCTTAAATTCTGTCGAACACTATTTAGATTTGACAAGCCATTCAACTCTTCAATACATCTGTTTTCTAATAATGTTTGAATACTGAAGTTAACTCTTCAAGTAATGTATTGATGGTAAGATAATGAAAATTTCATCAGCCATGATATTTTAGAGAAAAAATCGTGTTTTTTAATATTTTCTTTGAGAGAGAGAGAGAGAGAGAGGAGAGAGAGAGAGAGAGAGAGAGAGAGAGAGAGAGAGAGAGAGAGAGAGAGAGAGGAGAGAGAGAGAGAGAGAGAGAGAGAGAGAATGTGGCAACATGACTTCACAACAATTCCATCATGCAAGCAAGCAAACAAGTAAACACGTAAGTAAGCAACCAAGCAAATGAGCAAGCAAGCAAGTAAGTAAGTAAGTAAGCAAGCAAATGAGTAAGAAAACAAGTAAGTAAATAAGTAAGCAGGCAAGCAAACAAGCAGGCAAACAAAACAAACAAGCAAGCAAGTAGGTAGGTAAGCAAGCATGCTAGTAAGCCACCCAGCCAGCCAGCAAGCAAAGCAAGCCAGTAAGTAAATAAGTAAGTAGGTAGGTAAGCAAGCATGCGAGCAAGTAAGTAAATAAGTAAGCAAGCAAGTTAGTAATCAAGCAAGTTAATAATCAAGCAAACAAGTAAGAAAGAAAATAAGACAATTGACGAAATCTGAAGTACATTCTTTCGTTTTATAATCACCAGCATAATGTCCACAGATTCTGCTATTTCTAATGTCATAACACATCTGCCCACCTTACGTAAAAAGACACAATTTGGTAGTAGGATGACCGATCACACCAAAAGATTTGAACATTTAATCTCACTTCTCCCTTTGCGGAAAGAATTGCCTTTTTAACCTTAAGTTTCTTTGCACAGTTCACAGCCAGACAACACTGTTTCCAGCAAAAGTGGACAAAAGCGTTTATCCCCAAATTGGCCAAGTAATAAACAAACACAAGGGTTTCTATACTTTGTTGATAAACAGCATATGATAATACGCCACTGTTGATCACAAAAAACGCATGTTACCCGGCGGGAAACTAACAAACGAACATACTAAAAGTTGGTAAATAATCCCGGTAAAAAGTAATTTCCTATTACTTTTCTTACATCCTAAATGTTTCGTAAAAACTTAGTAATTTGTTGTTATTATTATTGTTGTTATTGTTTTTTTATTAATTATTATTATTATTATTATTATTATTATTATTATTATTAAGCTAGAAATGTGGAGCCAAGCACGTGAAGATCAAGGCATTAGATAAGAAGAAAAAAGACAATTTAATTGATGGTAGAAGGAAGACAGTGATACAATCATTCCATATACAACATTCATAGTATTGAGAGAGAGAGAGAGAGAGAGAGAGAGAGAGAGAGAGAGAGAGAGAGAGAGAGAGAGAGAGCTTTCGCATTTAACTGATTATCACAAATAAAATGGAAAACAAATATATAAAGAAACTCATTTTCCACTCAAACTCAAAGGTTCCTTTTCAGTTGACTCAACATATTCACTACTTTTAAATTTACTACATCCTCAACACTGATTAAAGTCACAAGGTGTAAGGCAATGTGATCTCCAGCATTTTCAATATCAACTAATATATGGGAGAACTTCTTTGGTTGGCAAAACTAATTTTCTTAACTCTATGCTAAAGCTTATTTTCGTAACTCTCTACAGCTCAACAAATGTTCTGTTGTATTATTTGTTTCTTTGCAAAACTCACAAAGCCTTTCATTTTCAT
The DNA here is from genome assembly GCF_036898095.1 of Palaemon carinicauda. Classification (NCBI taxonomy): domain Eukaryota; kingdom Metazoa; phylum Arthropoda; class Malacostraca; order Decapoda; family Palaemonidae; genus Palaemon; species Palaemon carinicauda. The sequence continues at coordinate 1,554,719 of NC_090767.1, read as the reverse complement.
TCCTGTTTTTACATTTTCTATTAAAGCTATTCCGTCTTGTTTCTCTTCTTATAGTTATTTTGAAGTTTTTATCCTCTTGTTATTTTCCAAGTTTTTATAGTTTATATAGGGAAGGTTTATTTTAATATTATTATTGTTCTTAAACTTCTCACTGGGCTATTTTCCCTGTTGGAGCGTTTGGGCTTATAACATCCTTCTTTTCCAGCTAGGATTATAGCTTAATAATAATAATAATAATAATAGTAATAATAATAATAATAATAACAATATTGATATCGTATTCATCCGCGATTGGTTGATTCCACCTATGTAATCAATTCTGTTATTTCCTTTTAAAAAACCAACTATGTCATTTCTGTTTCCTTTTTCATATACAATCATCTTTTCCTTTAACCTTTTATTTCGATTTTCAGTTTATACTTTATATTTCTTATCTCTTCAATTTCGTTAATATACTATTTGCATATTTCTTAATTATTATTATTTTTAATATAGACCATATAGTTCCCTGCTGTCTCTTCAACTAACTTTATCTGTTATCTTATGTAATGATGTTTTAAAAACGCATCACCTTTTCTTACTATTTTATTCTCTCTCCTGTCCAAATGTTTGTTCTCGCTATCAACCCTAAAATAAAGTTTGGTTGCAACTTGTTCAAATATTCCTTTAATAATCTTGAACCGAAGTCTATCTAACATTATAAGATAATAGGTCTCAATATTTGGTAACAATGTAGGTACCACTGCAGTCTCTATATTATATTTTCACCTTCAATATCAATTATCCAACTCTGTTATAACGTCTCCATACTTCCTAACTTGTTGTTCTAAGTATTTTTACTTCCCTTCAGCTAATGCTAAAACTATGGTCTTATTTTTCCATTAGTTAAAATGACACTTACGAAGTGAATGAATAATAAAATGGAATCCATAAAATCATGTTTTAAAAACTATACATAAGTTACCAGTGAACAGGTTACAATGAAAGTATAAGTCCCATAAATCACCAAATTGAATTTCAGATTTTTGGAAATACGTTTGAAAAAATATGAAGGGAAACTGAAATTGAAAAGTTAATAAAAAGACGAGTTTCAAATAAAAAAAAACTGGGATAATGTTTAACGTAATATGGAAGTTCACTGAATATAGTTTACTCAAAAACACTAAAAAACTCAACAATCATCATCTCTATCTTGTCTTAGCAAAGAAAAATAAGAAAGGGGTAAACATTGGTTCCCCGGATCAACTCGCAAAAATATCAAAAATACCTTCGCAAAGTGATTGAGTTTATATCATTCGAATAAAAAGGGACATTTACATAGTTCATTTCGACAGGTTTCTCTCTCTCTCTCTCTCTCTCTCTCTCTCTCTCTCTCTCTCTCTCTCTCTCTCTCTCCATTGAATTTGGGACTTCCGGCCGTGTTCTCGTGCCGGGATGGCCATTCAAATTTGAGTAAATGTGGGAAAACGAAAGTTATATTCCGAGGTAAAATCTGAAAGGCAAAAGCTGAAGGAGATTGGAAAACAGGGATGATGATAAGAGTAGAAAGTTAAAAGATGGGTTTAGCTGAGCGCCAACGTGATATTGTAGAAGCTGTTTAGTAATGCTTACAGTGTGCACCACGTGGAGTGCACTAAAACCAACTCTCCCCACCCTTCCCTTACGTGATCATATTTTACGTAGCAGTTAAAGCACAATTAGAGGGGCACTCAGTAGAGCGCAGACCTCCGCCATGGCAGCTAATATCTCTAACTTTCGCTCGACCTTGACTTTGACCTTAAAATGTATTATAGCGGATTTTCATACACCCAAATATGAACCAAGTTTTAAAGTCTCTGTGGCAACGATGTCCAAACTTATGGCTGATTACGTGAATTGGACATTTTGCTTGACCGTGACCTCTGACATTGACCTTCCAAAATTTAATTATTTCCATCTCTTTACATAACAGTTAATCCCTTAAAGTTTCATTACTCCACGATGAAAATTGTGGCCATGAAGCTGTTCACAAACAAACACACACACAAAACAGGGGGGTAAAACATAACCTCCTTCCAACTCCGTTGGCGGAGGTAGTAATAGGGTGCTGGGGGTAAGGGGTGAGGCCCCAGTTAATAACAGAACGAAGAAAAACGTAGTTAATGACAATTTCACCACATTGAGGATATTTTTTATAACATTTCCACGGGTTAGAAATCAAAATATAATTATGTTTCCAATTTATATTCAACAGTAAATTTCGTAAATGCATGTTTTGCACGTCTTGGTCGGGGGCGGGGGGTGGGGGGTGGGGGGGTGGGAAGGGGGGTTGAGACAGTGCGTCCACACTGCCATATGCTTACAGGATTTGTGATTAAATACAAATACATTTTGAATTAAACTATTTGGGGATGAATTTAGGGATTGAATGAATCTCAAATGTTTCTAAGAGAGAGAGAGAGAGAGAGAGAGAGAGAGAGAGAGAGAGAGAGAGAGAGAGATTATATAACCAGACATTGCCACTTTCCCTTGCCATGCATGAGTGGCTTTAAAACCTATCAAGACTCGTGACATACAGATAAATTTTATGCCTAATGGCATCTTGGCTTTGCTATTCAGTAGAGTTCGTTACATAGTTGAATCGTTGGACTGTAACTTGTCTCTCTCAGTGGAAATCACCTTAGAAATATTGCTTTCGTAAAGAAATATCTGGAAGGGTATTGTTAAGATACTCGTATTAACTGAGTTGTTGTCAGGATCGTCTACACTAACTATCTATTACAACATAATGGAAGTGTAACATAAGAAGAAGTTGCAAATCATAATAAACAGAGGAGAAAGATTGATAACACACTACTGACTAAACAACACTGCCTTGCCTATTAACCTTAGAATAAATTTAAGATAATGCACGAGACTCATCAAATTATCATAATTGGACGTCCAACATAAATAAGATAATTGTTATACATCTTGCAGGTAACAAATAATGGACACAAGAATATGTATGAGTTGTTGAGCTTTCAGATCTCCGTTCTTAAGTTTGTATACCAAGTACTCAATCTACATCCAAAGGGCAGATGATATTAAGGCTTTCAAAAGAAGATGAAGACTTTTTTTTTTAAATTCATGAAATTTAACAATCAACGAAGATTACACAATACGATATTCTTAGTAATTGAGAATATTTACAACAAACAAATCATGTAGGTCCTCCAGTGCACCGGGGATTAGAAACAACTATTTAAGTAAGTTAAAGCATTTGAGTGTTTAAATCAAAAGAGATTTTCGTGGACGTATTGAATCCAAAACTAAAATGTCTTCAAGAGAGATTTTCGTGGACGTATTGAATCCAAAACTAAAATGTCTTCAAGAGAGATTTTCGTGGACGTATTGAATCCAAAACTAAAATGTCTTCAAGAGAGATTTTCGTGGACGTATTGAATCCAAAACTAAAATGTCTTCAAGAGAGATTTTCGTGGACGTATTGAATCCAAAACTAAAATGTCTTCAAGAGAGATTTTCGTGGACGTATTGAATCCAAAACTAAAATGTGCGAATTAGTAAAATTGGGGTGTTTTATCCAGGTGATTAATGAATCGACTCAAGATTCATAGAAAATTACAAAGCTTTTTTTAAATAAAAAAAGTTCCATCCACTGCAGTGGTTTCTCTATGCTTTATAATAAATCACAGATATCAACTTTGATCTTACGTCACTTATGATTTGAATCAATAAACAGTGTTACTACGAATGAACCCTCCTTAACGAAGGTAGAAAGCAAATTATATTTCTCGGATGTATTTGAAGAACATGCCCAAACCCTCTCCATCTAACCCTCATCATAATCTTCCCAAGCGAGATTAGTTCATCAAACGTTCAGCTGGGCTCCACAAGGCACTAGAAGAGTTGGAAGACCAAGGCCTACATGGCTGAGGAATATGAAGAGTGAAGTCAAGAGGTGATGAAAAGAGAAGTATTGAATTAAGAGCTCAAAAGAGAGAGAGAGAGAGAGAGAGAGAGAGAGAGAGAGAGAGAGAGAGAGAGAGAGAGAGAGAGAGAGAGACGACTGGCGAAATCTAACCGAGGCCTTTTGCGTCAGTAGATGTAGGAGATGTTGATGAGGATGGTGTATTTCAAGACGTTTTGCGTTTAAGATATGAAAGAGCAAAAATCGAGATTTAACAAGAAATTTAGAAAAAATCTCGCCTTGCTTACTTTCAGTTCGATGTTAATGGAATAATGACTCAACTGGGGTATGGATTTTGTTATCTAAGAATAGGAATTCCATTTAACGATCATGGTGTGGCCTCAATTTTACCTGGTGTAGTCTAAAGATGTCCACCCAATACCCAGGTGTAAACCCATCTGATTTAATAAACTCTGGCTAACCTACTACGAATCTGCAACTAACATATGAAAAATAATAGTAAGGATCAATGAATATAAAACAGGAATATATATAAAAGCTAAATCGTACCTCAGCTTCAAAACCAAAACGAAAAGTATTGAAAATTCACTCGTTGAACGAAGTAAACAAGAGGACATTTACAATCATCAGTACGGGCTAAACCACACACTGGACCACAAACAAAAGGATTATTATAAATAAAGGCAATTTGTGAATATGTTCTAAATAAAACCACGATTATTGCAGGATGAGCAACACATCTGAGATCGCCAACATAACCTATGAACACAAATATGAGATTCAACATAGACACGTACATTAGAATTCTTCAATTGTGGAACCAATACTGAGATAACACTTTTCGATTAGTTTTGTACCGCATTGTCAAATGTGAACATTCAGTTCAATACGTATCCCAGTATCTGTCAAGTTGGATTAACATTTATAACTGTTATAACATCTCAAAAAAAGTCTTTTCAGGATTAAAACTCAACAGAAGCATTGTCCATCATAGCCACCTTGAGCCAGGTCAAATATTTTTGTTGTTGGTTATTCTAGATCAGTTAAAACAACACATTTCTTTACACAGAAAATACTTTTATATCAATATACTTTTTTTATTATTAAACTCTCTCATCTTGCCACGACCACAAACATTGACAAAAATTGAAACGTTACATATAAATTTTTGCGCCTTCGAATAAAGTTTTAGTCCACTAATGGTCAGACAGTATTGACGTTTTAAGCAATCGTCAACAGGATATTGCTGCCAGAAATGTCCATATAAAACTACTCATTTCTTATTTAAGTGATTAAAAAATAGCAAATGTAAAACAAAAACTTATTTCCTTAATATGAAACGAAAATAAGGCTTCCTATTTTCATATTAAAAACTGATTTTCTTTCAAACTTCACAGACAACAAAGTACAAATATTTAGAATACCACTTTTGCCTGACTGGTCGAAAAACAGACAAGGAAATCTCCCCTCTTTAATTACACTAAGAGTTCAGAGAATGATAAGACATCATTGATTGGAGCTTAATAGAAAATAAATCGTATCAATAAATTCTTTCCTAAATATATTTTCTCTTCTCAGAATTACACAAGAAATTCGTCCTAATTTCTTACGATTACGTATGAAAACTTGCAAGGAAAAATACGATACCTAAATCGTGGCTTTGTTTGAAAATGAAATAAATTGAAAATAAACATGAAACGTGTTTTATGCAAAATACCTTAGACTCTGTATACGATAAACGGAACTATATATGAAAAGCTATTTATAGTATCTAGTTAATTAGATTTATGAATTTTTCAGGAAAATCCATGTTTATTAACATATGTAATAATAATAATAATAATAATAATAATAATAATAATCGTAGCAACAACAACAACAACAATAATAATAATAATAATAATAATAATAATAATAATGATAATAATAATAATAATAATGAACAAGTTGTGCAACTCATATCACCTAGAAACGTAGGCATGATTTAACAAAGAAGTACTCTTGAATTCGGTTCCTAAATTCTAATTTGAAATAAAAATTGTCACTGCTGTATGATGTCACAGCCTACATTCCACGATTGTGGAATCAATGATTGAAAACTTTTGCGTCATTCTTTCCTACAATTTCAAATGTGAACAGTCAATTCATTGAAAATATGTAGGCCTTTAAACTACATTATAATTGTTGCAGCATCTCCACTCATTCTCTCATGGTTAAAAAACAGAACTGATGCTTCATAACCACTACTAAAGTCTAAATATTTTTGCTGGTAATTATTGCAGAGTTAAATTCTCGCCTTCGATTCAAATTGTCCAAATCCACAAAGTAATAAAGACAGCATCGACATTTCAGGCAATCATGGCATCACTAATAACCATTTTTTCATAAATTAATATTGTCGCAATTAAAGCTAATCATCATTTAGTAACAAAATTAATTAATGCAGAACAAATTCAACTTTTTACCTTGATACTTAATATTAATTACTGAATAAAGCTTTCCATTATAGATCAAAATTTTTTGAAAATTCACTGACAACGAGTAGGTCCGTCCTCTTAAACGAAGAACAAATATACAGAAAACCAGTTCTGTCTGGATGGTAGAAAAACAGGCAAGAACACACCTCACCACTTACAATAAGAGTTGATTAGTCATTACTAATGAGGTAATTAGGCAATTATACGTCCGCTAATGGACGAGAAAAAAAAATAGGGTTGCTATCAAAATAGATCGTTTCTATAACGGTTTTCCCAATAATATTTCCTAAAAACTTAAATAAAAAGCAGTGTTCCTACTTGGGCTTTTAACACGGTAATTTCCTACTTTAATTTGAACTTGAATTTCAATGTATTAGTGGTATAGAGTCCTTTAAAGATCAAAATTAAGCCTCTTATTCTATCAACCACTTCTGTGTAAGTGCATATGTGCTGAAATGACTTAAATCTAAACTTACAAATAATTTATATCTTGGGATATACTTCCAAATATTTAATATTTCAATGGATTTGATGCTGAGAGAGAGAGAGAGAGAGAGAGAGAGAGAGAGAGAGAGAGAGAGAGAGAGAGAGAGAGAGAGACTGATTGGTGGGCGTGGCTGGCAAAAGACTTTCAAACTAATAGAGAGAGAGACAATGATAGTTTCGCAAAAGCAAAATAATTGTATATATTTGTCCCATGTATTGTATTTGGATTCAAATGAATGATGTGTATTTAACAGTATGTGTATAATGAGCTATAACAAAGAATTAATTTTTTGTATTGGTAAAATTAGGAATGAATGTTGAGTTATCCACTGAAATACATTTTTGGTCAACTAACGAATAACTCTCCAACACACATCACCTGAATCTCTCGTTTCCTTCTTACACTTT
>NC_090767.1:1525697-1535697 GCF_036898095.1 Palaemon carinicauda | reverse complement strand
TTTTCTTCTGGCAAACTGTCTAAGATGTTTTGAATTGCACTCACTACGTCGGATAACGAGAGATTATCATCGAACAAATAACCATATAAATACGGGTTTAATAATCTGTGAATATGTTTACCGGCAATTACTTTTTTATCACTTTCTAGGAGATTGGCACTTCGGGTAGCAAATGAATCAAAATCCAGAAAAATGCGACTTGCAAAACTAAGAACATATTCACCTTCCTGTAATGTGGGTTTCTAATTTTCATTTATATCTCCCTTTCTTGCATCAGGTATGGCATAATACTCAATTAAACGTCGTTTTATTTCAGTATAACTTTTTAAACTGTCTTGTGGCCTACACATTACCTCCAATGCCGGAACATCTTTCAGCAATCTAATTACTTGAATAGCTTTTTCTCTTTCCGATGACCCATATGTGGCTACTTCAAAGTCTCTCAAAAACACTTCAATCAATTGAAACCCTTCGTTAGGCCACTTATAATCAAAAGACCTAACACTTGCCTGGAGTTCTGGCAACTTTCGAACTACGATTTACATATCTTCACTCGGCTGTGCATGCGTACTTTCAATTGTGTGTATTTGAACTTCATTTTTGTACATCGGATATGCTGTGGTTGCATGCCAATCCTCTTCTCGTTTCCCCAAAAATCTTTTCATTAACAGTTCTAAGTTTTCTAACTTATTTTCCAATTCTTACATTCGAATTTCTTGTCTATATTCTTAATCTGGAAGGCTATATCCCACTTCTTCTTTGTTCTCATCTCCTGCAGCAGCAGCTTCTGTTATGTTAGTCCTTGTGTATCTTGGGCATCTTGAACTTTTATTTTACCGGCTCAAAGAACAACTTCGCTAAGAGCACACATGAACAGATGTAATTTTTACGCCTGATATCAATATGTCCCATGCTTGACGGATTATGAGACATCCGGATATGGTTTTTCTTTATTTATTACAAAAAGTTCATGGGTAAACACTTTACTGTACAAGGCTATTACTCTCTCAGGCAAGAGAGTCTTGTTTACTTGAGCGCACATAGAACACTAAACTTCCCTCGCTACCAAAATGCGATCTTGCTACAGCACCTTGCTGAGTTCTAGTTTCTTTTAGAATTTTCATGATTGAAACGTTAATTTAACATGAAGTACAACACATATCTACCAGTATATATATAATTAAATATATATATATATATATATATATATATATATATATATATATATATATATATATATATATATATATATATATATATATATATATAAATATATATATATATATATATATATATATATATATATATATATATATATATATATATATATATATATATATATATATATAACGGATTTTGAGCTAAGCGAAAAATCTATTTTTGGGTGAGATGGCCATGTCGTCCTGATGGAAGTTCCTATAGGGTAGCTTCCTAGGGTATATTACAACTACAGCGATATTCCCAGAGAATTTACCTTAAGGTACCAGAATTCTAACTCCTGGAGCGAGTATCCCTCGTGAAAGGGATATCGCGACATATCAGAGGACGTATTCTTGACACGCCACATGGCAATCTGCATCCTGGACAGAGATTTCGTCTCGTAGGAGGGATTGGCAAGAAACGAATTCGGGAAAGAAAAAGGGGAGCCGCTCCCAAGGCTTCCCTATCCTCTGATTCGTATGCGTGCCTGGCGCCAATCCTGGCGCCATCTGTATTCCCTGTAGCGTACACAAGGTGCTACAGATACTGTATGTAGGGAGGGGTCCTACAGCCTTTTCTTAGAAAGGCAAGGGTGGGTCCATCAGGACGACATGGCCATCTCACCCAAAAATAGATTTTTCGCTTCGCTCAAAATCCGTTTTTTGGGCTCAAGCCATGTCGTCCTGATGGAAGTGTACCAGAGCATTACTGTATCTGTGGATTCTCAGAACGTGCCGTACTCCCCGGATGTAATTTTTCCCGGTCGACTAGACCTAGAGACCTAAGATGTTACCGTTATGCATCTTTTCAACTAACTATAAACCATGTTAGAGCTTCCTGCCCCCTACAGGGAAGAGTCCTACTAGACTCTGGAAAAGTCTCGAAGAGTACATATACCTATGTATGAATACCAGGCAAGCTAATATAGTGGTCTCGCCCTATATTAAGTAAAGCATAGTTTGTAAAGAACCACTGCGTCAATATGAAATATCGACCAGTTCTCCGCACAATACTTGTATTGGACAAAGGTTTTATATCCGTATAGGAGGAAACCCAATGCAACATAGCTTGCATAAAGGAACAATTCTATTAGAATTATCCCAGATAAGGTACATAGAATGAATGCTCAATTATACCAATAAATTGACACAGGTGAAGGAGACGCAAGGTTCTCAAGAACCAGTTTATTGATAGGCAATAAATAGACAGGTTAACCACAATTATATATATATATATATATATATATATATATATATATATATATATATATATATATATATATATATATATATATATATATATATATATATATATATATATATATATATATATATATATATATATATATATATATATATATATATATATATATATATATATATATATATATATATATATATATATATATATATATATATATATATATACATAAGAAGAGGATAACCCAAAACTTTAAGCATAAGTATGATAGTAAACAGAGCTTGTTTGTCTGAAAGAAAAACATTAAATGCCACTTTTAAGATACCGAGGTATCAAAGTAATAAAAGTCTGTATTACAAATCAATGACATTAGCGTTAGAAACGCTCGGCACACATGTCTACACTTATGCTAGGTTCACCTTCGGAAATGGAACAGTCTACATGGGCAACACAGTGCCCTCACTTAGTTTGTAGTACAGTATGTAACTACAAACTCACCCTGGAATTAATCGTCCCAATTAAGACCACTGTTCCTCGCAGAGTTAAACAGTAGGGTTAACACCGCGACCCACTGCTACCACAGATCTCTTTAGTTCCTCTACTTGCTTCGCATAGTGGCGAAAGAACACTCTGGAAGACTTCCAGCCAGTGTATGAACGGAGATGTTCAAAATCCATACAATTAAAGAAATTTAAGGATGAGGCAACTTTCCTCGGATCATGACCTGCGGGTGTATTGTCAGGATCCGCTCTGCGAATAAAATATGTGATTTTCGCTCTGAGTTGATTCAGAGATAAATTTGAGCCTGATGTTTCTCCCCTGAATAGTTGACCACCCTTGAAGTCTGAAGTTCTATGAAGATAGACCTTTAGGCATTCTACTGGACATAGAGATGCATCTTCTTTCAGAGGGCAGATTCTCCAGGGACCCCACCTGTTGGTGGGTAACTCATTCTTGGCAAGAAACGTAGGATCCGGAAACAGGTTCAGTTCTCCCCCAACCAGGAACTGAACACGACCTGCCTCTCTCGAGAGGCTAAAATCTCACTAACCCTGGCCCCGGACGCGAGTGCAAAATAGGAAAATAACTTTTTGTGTCAAATCCTTTAACGCACACTCTTCATTGCTCAACAGAGAAGCGAAATGAAGAACTTGTCTAAAGACCATGAAATGGGCTTTGGAGGTGCTGAAGGTCTGAGCCTAGCACAGGCTTTCGGGACTTTATTAAAGATCTCGTTACCTAGGTCGACCTGGAAGGCATATAGAATGGGTCTTGTTAAAGCAGACTTACACGCTGAAATCGTGTTAGCTGCCAATCTTTGACCATGGAGGTGGAGAAGAAAGATAAGCAGAAGTCTGTCAAGATCTCCTGCGGATTCTTCGCCATGACAAAAGGCCACCCTTTTTTTCCAAGATGACTCATATTGCCTTCTAGTAGATTTGCACTTATATTCCTCAAGGAAGTCTATGCTGGCTTTCGAAATCCCGAAACGCTTTCTCACCGCTAGGGAGAGAAAATCATGAGCTGCAGGGTACGAGTTTTCTGTAATGAAGCGCAGACAGTTGACTTCTGGACTCGCTGGGTCAGAACTGGATCTGGTAGCGGTACAAACTTCAGCTACAGTTCCAATGCCAGGAGGAACCACACGCTGTTCGGCCACTTGTGGGCCACTATTGCCGCTACCCCTTGAAGGATCTCAGTTTGTTGAGGACCCTCAACAGAAGGTTGTGAAGAGGGAACAGATAAATCTTGGACCATCTGTTCCAGTCGAGGGACATCGCGTCCACTGCTTCCGCTAAGGGGTCCTCGTACGGGGCACGTACAGGGGCAACTTCTTGTTGTCTTTCGTCGCTAATAGGTCTATCTGAAGTTCTGGGACTGATTCAGAATGAAGGAGAATGATCCTGCGTCTAAGGACCATTCCGACTCTATCGGTGTGAACCTGGATAGAGCGTCCGCTGTCACATTGCGGACTCCTTGAAGGTGAACTGCCGACAGGTACCACTTCTTCTTTTCCGCCAATCAGAAGATGGCCAACATCACCTGGTTGAGAGGTGGTGACCTCGATCCTTGTCTATTCAAGTATCTCACAACTACCTCGCTGTCCATCACCAACCTTATGTGGATCAAGTGACGCGGGGAGACTTTCTTTAAGGTAAGGAGCACTGCCCTAGCTTCTAGAAAGTTTTATGTGAAAGGTCTTGAATAGCTTGGACCAAGTCCCCTGGACTTTTTTCCGATGAGAGTGACCTCCCCATCCCTCCTTCGAGGCGTCTAAGTGAATCGTCACCGACGGGGGAGGTGGCTGAAGAAGAACCGACTTCTTTAGATGTCTGGGTTGGGACCAAGGCCTGAGAAGAGTACTTAGCCGAAGCGGCTGGTCTTCTCAGATCTCTTTGCGCGTTTGATGCATAACTTCTCCGAACTCCGATTGCATCCTTTAGCTGTGCTCTTAGCACTGGGTCTGTCACCGAAGCAAACTGGAGAGAGCGCAGTACCCTCTCCTGCTCGCGTCTTGATATCCTTTCGGAATCTAGAAGTCTCTTGACAGAACCCGCTATCTCCTTCCTTTTCTTCGCCGGGATGGAGAAACGGAGTGACAAAAGGTCCCAGTGGATTCCCAGCCACTGGAACTTTTGAGATGGAGAAAGTCGAGACTTTTTTCTGTTGATCTTGAAGCCTAGGTACTCTAGGAACTGGATCACTTGACTGGAAGCTTGCAAGCATTCTGTCTCGGATGCTGCCCACACCAACCAGTCGTTCAGGTAGGCTACTACCTGAATTCCCTTTAGGCGAAATTGTTTGAGAGCTACGCTCGCAAGCTTCGTAAAAATCCTTGGGGCTATGTTTAGCCCGAATGGCAGGGCTCCGAAGGCTTATAGTCTTCGTTGTAGCCTGAACCCTAGGTAGGGGGAGAGTCGATGGCTAATTGGAATGTGCCAATAGGCGTCTGACAAGTCTATAGAGACGGAATATGCCCTCTTGGGCAGTAAGGTCCTTATGTGTTGCAGTGTTAGCATTTTGAATTTGCAATTCACTATGAACTTGTTGAGTGGCAACAAGCCCAGAATGACTCTGAGCTTTTCCGAGTCTTTCTAGGGAACACAAAACAGCCTCCCTTAGAAATTGATGGGCTTCACCCTTCGGATCACCATTTTTCTCCAACAGTTCTTGAACGTACTCCTCCATAACGGGGGTGGAGTGTTGGAAAAACCGAAGGCATGGGGGTGGAGTGCTGTACCAGCTCCCGCCTAGTCCATTCTTGAGTAGGCTGTGGGCCCAGGGATCGAAGGTCCACCGATCCCGAAATTTCAGAAGTCTCCCTCCTACCGGTATCACCTCACTTTGACTGCCGTCCTGAGGTCTTGCCTTCCTGACCACGACCACCCCTGAATCCCCTTCCCCTTGAGGGGCGTCTAGACGAGCCTCTGGCTGCTCCTCTAGGCTTTGCTCGAAAGGAAGTAGACTGCCCTTCGGAAGCTGGGGTGAATGCCGTGGACTGTGTCGACACGGCCTGGGGTACCCACTGAAAAGTGGTCGGGGTTTGTGCCACGATCTGGGGCACTGGGGGCAATGGCAATTGCAGTTGCTCTTGCTGTCTAACAGGCTTGGCTGGCCGAGACGGTAGCCTAGTTCTCATAGTCTTCCTCTTTGGTTGAGGACCCTCATCCGGGGAAGACTTTCTTTTGATAGCCAGGCCCCACTTCTGGAGAAGGTTTCTATTCTCCAAGGCGGCCTCATCAACAACTTCTTTGACCAAGTCGGTAGGGAAAAGGTCTTTTCCCCAAATGTTGGAGGAGATTAGTTTCCTTGGCTCGTGCCTCACCGTAGCCGAGGTAAACACAAACTCCCTACAAGCTCTCCTTGCCTTGACGAAGCCATAAAGGTCCTTCGTCACTGTGGCCAGATGAGTCTTGGCCACTACCATGAACATTTCATGGACCTTGGGGTCACTTGCCATCGTCTCGAGAGTAGTCTGAAGAGACATTGAGGCAGTCAGTCTTTCTTTTGTATCGAACTCTCTTCGCAAAAGAAAGTCAGACAGCTTAGGGAGGTCCTCGCCGAACTGACGTCCGGCAATATCAGCCTCCAACTTTCCAACTGAGAACGTAAGATGGACGTCCTTCCAGTCTTTGTGGTCCATAGGCAGGGCCAGCGACAAGGGTTTACACTCCTCTAAGGAGGGGCAAGGCTTGCCGGCCTCGACTGCTTTTAGTACAGCCAGAAACCCTTTCTGTAAAAAGGGGAAGGCTCTAGTAGGCGAGGACACAAAGGAAGGGAGCTTCCTGTTCAATGCGGCTACCTTTGAGTTAGAGAAGCCCCTCTCTTTCATCGAGGATGAAAGAAGAGCTTGAGCCTTAGCATGGTCCAACACTATGACCTCCTTCGGCTCTGTCTCCTCCTTTGAAGCTGGTTCCTTCCTCAGCCAGACATAACAGTCCGGATATGATGCCTTGCTGGGCCAGAATTCCACCTCCTCCAGGGGAACTGAGCCCAGCTTATCCGAGATGACGATCTTTCCAGTCGTCATCGACATGTGCTCAGCATACCTCCATGGGTTAGCATCTGAGCACAAGGGGAGGTCTTTCACATTGAGCTTTTTCTGGGGCCCATGTGATTCTGCAAGGCACTGCATTCGCAGTTCCATTGCAGCCGCCTTCTCCTGATTCTCCTTCTGCATTTGTTGGATCATTCCAACAATAGAAGAGAGGGCCTGTCCCAGCTCTACTGGGAGACCGGCCGATGTTGAGGGAATAGGCTCCGGAATCTTAACCGGAGTAGCCGACACCTCGTCGACGTCTACCTCTACAACGTCTGGGGCTTGAACTTCATCCTGGGCTTCTGCCAGGAGGTCTTCCTCCAGACACTCGTCCACATCAGACATCCTTTCATCTAACTGAATGTCTTGCATCGCGACCGCGACTTCGGCATCCACCTGGATCTGAACTTAGGGGATCTCCTCTTGAGGCTGGGGAATCACTGCATCAGCTGATGCCTTAGGGAAAAGATACGCCCTCATCTTCTCACTTGGAAGATAAGGGCCAGAAGTGTTCTTTTGGAAGCCACTTACCCAGGTACGAAGCTTCTTCCTAGCTATATCCCTTGATTCCTCCGTCCTAGGGGAATCAAAGGTCTCAGTAATCAAGTTAGTGCACACAGTACATACCTGAGGGTCCCAATACCGGAGATCATTCTTGGAGACAGCGTATGCTGCGTGTCTCCTACAAAACTCATGTCCGCAGAGGTTCTTGCTGCGGACGTTGCAGAAAGCACTTCCGCACTTCGGAGTGTCCTTCTGTAAAGAGAAGAAATTTCCATGAGTATCAAGTGAACTATGTATCACTGGATATGCATAGTATAGCATAACAATTCATAAAGGAAAGACACACACTTGTGTTTCCCTCACAACCCATTGTTGCAGCCTTCCAGATAATAAAATCAAATGGTTAATCTCTTTTAGAGTAACCAATGCAAGGTTTCCAGAGAAAACAGGTGGAGCTCACACCTAAGCAATGATTTTAAAATCCTGGATAATAGACAGGAAAGAACTCACTTTCCTATCTGTAGGGCAACAGCAAAGGGATGTGCAAGAAAACACAATAGTGTTAGAACACACAGTGCTGTACCAAACCCCATAACTAGCTTTAAAGTATACTACTTAACAGCTATAA
Organism: Palaemon carinicauda; assembly: GCF_036898095.1. Classification (NCBI taxonomy): domain Eukaryota; kingdom Metazoa; phylum Arthropoda; class Malacostraca; order Decapoda; family Palaemonidae; genus Palaemon; species Palaemon carinicauda. The sequence continues at coordinate 1,527,625 of NC_090767.1, read as the reverse complement.
GGCGGCAGCACTCTGGTTCAAATGCATGTGCCGGCCGGCAGCAACTGCCGGCCGGCAACAGCCAATGTCGGCCGGCAATGGCTGCCGGCCGGCAACTACACAAGGTAGTACCCAGCTGCCGGCCACACTCTTGTTGACCGGCAGACAAGGGCTGACATAAGCCGGCCGGCAAAGGTACAAGACCGATGCCAGCCGGCAGCAAAAGAACCAGAGGACTACACCTGCCCGGCTGCCGGCCTCATAGGCCGGCAGCCGGCCTCATAGGCCGGCAGCCGGCCTCATAGGCCGGCAGCCGGGTCGGGTACAGCACTAGAAGAAAAATAAAATGGATGCCGGGATAAGAGTGTACACAACCTCCAAGCCCGACAATCCGAAAGAGTGCATATAAGGAAGGGGAGAATCTAATTCAGGCTTCCTGACCAATGCCGTCTGGCTCTACAGGCAGGCATGGATGAGGGACCAAGAGAGGTCCGGGCAGCACTCAAAAATATAAGACCCTTGCCGGCCGGCAGCTCTGCCGGCCGGCAAGGGACTGAGTCAATTCCACATCCTAACCTATACTAGGTCCAGATGTAGAACGACGTACAGTACAGTAATGGCTAGGCCATTACGGAGAAAGAGGGGGAAGGGACAAGAGGGTCCTACCAACCTTGCTTTAGTGACAGATCACCCGCAGCCAAGAAACTTATCTTAGCCTAAGGGAGATCTAAGGGGGAAGGCCAGCAATACTTGCCAGCTCCCAGAGCACCAAAGCAAGGAAGGTGTTGCTACTCCCAGGGAAAGAAACTTATCCTCCCCCGAGAACAGCAACAAGGACTAGTCTGGTAGATCACAAAAGAAGGAATCATATCCACAGAAACCTTCGGAGGTGACCTAAGGAGGCTAAGCCCCCTTTTTGTTAGTGTCAGGCCAGCGAGGGGGACTCAGCCGCAAGCCAGACAACACAGACTCAGACTAAAAAACTCTGTTGTTCTGTCCCTCTTGAACCATAACTACAGGAACAGGAAGGTACAGTAACACCCCAGTATAGTTTTATCGAAAATAAATTCGGAAAAAACCACTTAGGGATAAGCCCAAGGCTTAAACAGAGGGAAAGGGATTGCATACCTTCTCCGAAGAAAAGAAAGCAACCGGGGAGTATGATAAAGTATACTAAGGCTCCATAAGCAACTTAGCCTAGGCACCAAGAGAATCGATTACCTAAATCACCGAAACTCACTCGTATACTATCTTGGAAATATTCCACACAGTCTTGAATGTATAAAACATAACCTAAAGCTCCAATAAAATTTTTATTACACTCGGAAAAACCAAAATCATGCATGAAGTACTAGGACCAAACGACTAGGCTATATGGCCTAGCATAGGCCAGAATGGCGAATACTTCGCCAAAATAATACTAAGCACGAAAGGAAATCCTATGTAATGCTACATAGCTAAAATTTTATTAAAGCAAAACAACCAGGAATGTCGCTCTGACTAACTAAGCTCATACCTAGCAATCCTATTAATCACTCAAAAATTTACCAAGAGCCTACATTTATACATAAAAGACATTATACTCAACTTATCAGAGGCCGACGAAGACGGAGAAGCCATGAAAAGTAGAATAAATCCAAGATTTGCGAGAAAAACAGGAAAAAACACCGAGTTGTTAAGCTACGCAAAAAGGAATACAGATGGCGCCAGGATTGGCGCCAGGCACGCATACGAATCGGAGGATATTAAAGCCCTGGGAGCGGCTCCCCTTTTTCTTTCCCGAATTCGTTTCTTGCCAATCCCTCCTACGAGACGAAATCTCTGTCCAGGATGCAGATTGCCATGTGGCGTGTCAAGAATACGTCCTCTGATGTGTCGCGATATCCCTTTCACGAGGGATACTCGCTCCAGGAGTTAGAATTCTGGTACCTTAAGGTAAATTCTCTGGG
>NC_090767.1:1518197-1520697 GCF_036898095.1 Palaemon carinicauda | reverse complement strand
CACGCTACCATGTCCATAATTACTGGCATCTACTTGAAGATAAAAAGGTTTATCAAACTCTGGTGCCCTAAGAATAGGATAAGATGACATTAATAATTTCAGTTGGTGAAAAATTTCTTTATGCTGATTAGTCCATTCAAATTTTTTCTTGCTCGAGGTAAGTTCAAACAATGGCCCCGTAATACTAGAATAATTTGGACAAAACTTCTTATAGTATCCAGTCATACCCAAAAATGTACGTAAAGACTTTTTGTCATGGGGTGTTGGATACACCATTATAGATCTTATATTAACCTCTTTAGGCAATACCTTACCACTACCTACTTCGTGACCTAAGTAAGTTACAGTAGCCTTACAGAAGTTACTCTTAGAAAGATTTATGGTAAGATTAGCTGCTCTTAACCTCCAAAATCTTCTTCCAGGAGTTGGAGATGTTTTTTCCAAGAGGAGGTTGCTATCACAATGTCGTCTAAATATGCATATACTCCTTCAAGTCCTTGAGTCACTGTCTGGATCATCTTCTGGAAAGTAGATGGGGCGTTACACATTCCAAATGGCATGACATTATATGAAAAGAGTCCAAAAGGCACTATAAAACTTGAAATATCTTTAGCTCTCTCTGTTAGTTGAATTTGATAATATCCTTTCATAAGGTCAATCTGAGTTAAGTATCTAGCATCACTAATGGCATCTATGATATCTACTATTCTAGGTAATGGATAAGAATCTTTAAGGGTAACTGCGTTTACTTTCCTATAATCTGTGCACATCCGATATTTGCCATTGGGCTTCCTCACCAACAAGCAAGGAGAGGCCCACGGAGAGGAACTTGGCAAAACCAGATTGTTTGCCAGTAGATAATCCACTTCCTCTTTCAGAATAGCCAGTCTGTCTTTAGAAACTCTGTAGTAGGACTGTCTTATAGGTTGCACATCAGTCTGGATAGCAACATCATGTTTCACAATTGTACATTTCCCAGGAGTATCCGAACACAGATCGTTATATTGCTGGATAAGTTCTACCATTTGTTTCTTTTTGTCATCTGCCTCAAGATCCAGGTAGGAAGGGAGGGACTGTAGGATTTGCGAGTTCTCAGAGTCCTTCCATGACATCACAATTTCATCCGATAAAGATTTTTCTGCAACAGAATTGTTATCAGATTCCATTAGGGGTAGAGACTGTACAACAGCAAGGTTACATACTTCCTTTGATGGCGATCTTACATAAGGTTTCAAAAGATTTACATGGACTACCCGAGAAGATTGTCTTTTATCTGGAGTCTTAATCAGGTAGTTAACTTTAGAAATTCGTTTAGCAATTACATAAGGTCCCATGAATTTCTCACGTAATGAATTACCAGGAATGGGATGATACACCAATACCTCATCACCAACATTAAAACTTCTTACCTTTGCTTTCTTATCATACAGATGTTTCATACCTTCCTGTGCCATTTACAGATTACTTTGAGCAAATTGCAGAAGCTTACTCAATCTCCGATTCAGTGAAGCAAGATATTTCGATGCATCAAACCCTTCTCCCTTTCTATCACCCTGAAGAATTCTCTCCTTTATAGAAGTGAGTATGGTGCGTGGTCTTCGTCCAAACATAAGTTCGAAAGCACTGATGTTAGTAGATTCATTGCGAACACTACGCAATACATACATTAATAGGTCTAGATCTTCATCCCAGTCCTTTCCCGTCTCGAAGATATACTTCCTTAGTAAAGCTTTCATTGTCTGATGAAATCTTTCTAGGGCTCCATTGGTCTGAGGATGGTAAGCTGAGGCCAGAACATGATTAATTCTAAACAGTTTCAATGTATCTCTAAAAACCTTACTGGTAAAATTTGTTCCACGATCACATTGTATCTCTTTTGGAAAACCAAAGATAGTAAAAACATTTAGCAATTGTTTAACAATTGTTTTTGATGCTATATTACGTATTGGAATGGCAATAGGGAACCTAGTAGTGGGACATAGTATAGACAGTATATACTCATTTCCTTTACTAGTTCTATTTAAGGGACCTACACAATCTATAATAACTTTATCAAAAGGAACTTTTGGTACAGTAACAGGTATTAATGGTGCTGGAGGAACAGACTGATTGGGTTTACCTACCAGTTGACATGTCGAGCAAGCGTTTACAAAGTTTCTTACATCCTTTTTCATACCTAACCAATAAAAATCTTCTGCCAGTCGCATATTCTCATATTAGAAGGTCCTAGGTCATAATATATAGCAACAGGGTATTGATAGCACAGCTGTACTTATTGAGTATTTAGGCTGAACTCCATGTATCTGGGATTTTACAGGTGCTACGGCAATATGTTCCTGGTGAATTTGTCGTTGCCCAATTCGTCCCGCTCAATTTATCGTTGCTCAATTTGTCCCCAAGTCAGTTAGTCGTTGGGCAATTTGTCTCCAAGTTAAAACACACTAGGTTGGAGGGATTTGGAACGTTGGGTCCCAGATGCCTCTGTATTCCTTACAACTGT
>NC_090767.1:1483307-1513307 GCF_036898095.1 Palaemon carinicauda | reverse complement strand
ATGTTTAGAAATATTTTGCTTTAGAAAAACAGAAAAACTGATGTTTCTAAAGAAATTTTTCGCACAACAGAAGCAATCAATTTAAGCAAAACTACAATCACAGTCAAATGAACAGTGACGTAGTTTTGAGTAATGGTTCTGTAAGCAGTTGCTACCGAGTATATTCCCATCTTCCATAATTGTAATGGTAATACACCTTATCATAGAGCAAAATTAGATAAACCTCCAGCAGCATCAAACAAAAAGGATGAAAAGAAAATAATAGCTCATGAAAATAGCGTATCATCATGAGACAATATGTTGAAATGCCCACATTTGAAAATGGTCAAGGAATACTCTCTGAATATTGATAAAGTTTACGTGATTGCTCAAATTGCAGTTGAAAATGGTCACAGGGTTACTCGTCTACCTTCATACTATTGCCAATCAAATACACTGCAACATACTTGGGCACAGGTGAATACATATGTTGGTTGACTCAAGGGTAGGCCAACTTTTAAGAGAATCAGTACATTCGGTGACAAATAAAAAAAAAAAATGGGCGAATACCATAAGACACCTAAAAAATTACAGGAGGACGATGCAAAGCAAAATGAGGTGATCGATAAATATATTGATTCTTCAGTGATAAGTCTAGAGTCCTCTGATGATTATCCTTCTTGGAAACTGTTACTTGTCATCTATATCAGTAAAGAAGTTCTGGTCTATGTCCATACCCTGATTTCAAAATAAGATCTAGAGGTATAAAATTGTTTGCATACTCCTATATTATTATTATTATTATTATTGTTATTATTATTATTATTAGTAGTAGTAGTAGTAGTAGTAGTAGTAGTAGTAGTAGTAGTAGTAGTATTATCAGCCAAGCTTCAACCGTACTTGGAAAAAGAAATAAGGGAAGGATATAAAGACAAGATCAAAAAATAACAAGAAGCCAAATGGGTTTTGTATCATTAGAGAAACAATAAAAACAAAATGATGAAAAAAAAACATAGCGAGCATGTTGATCTTTCAACATAAATAATATAATATCTATTGTAAAAGACAATATGACAAAAGAAAAGAAAGAGACATTTTGGCTCTGGCCTTCAGTGAAATTTCTTTTTTATATAGTCTTCCAAAATAGACTTTTTCATTTTCAGAAGCCTCTTATGAGTACTTGGTGTTCACTACGTAGTCCTAGTCAATTATATAGAGGTTGTCCGATCTCCATACTGACGACTTTTTGGACAAGTGATGCTGTGATCGGGTTAACCTGGATTTATATACAACCCAACACACCAGAAATCAGTAGCTTATTACCACGTACAAGATAATCAGATAAGAAAACAAAGGGGATTTCATTTGCGGCCCGAGGACGAGAAATTGTCATTTTAGCTATCGTCCTCTTAACGGTCATCCCGATGAATTAAGGAACGCTTAACTTGTGAGCATTAGTATTATACTAAGGTCTATCATAGACCTTGTATTATACAACATGCAAATTTACACACGGAATGTGTCTTGAGTTCGTTTTGTAAAAAAAAATAACCCCCTAAATGATGGCAATATCGAGCGTGCTTTCATCACTGTACTAGTATAATAATCTGAAATAACAGAACAGTAAACGGTTAAAGACATAACATCAATGAATTATGCCAGTAGATGAAAGCCTACATGTATATTCATGTAACCTAATAATATTGTGTTGATTATGATCAAAAGCAATTTTTTATTATTAGTAAATGATGAGATACAGCGCAAATGGGAGGCGGTTAGTTTGAAACCAGGGGGGTTGCTTGAAACAGGTTTCAGATTACCCCTGGGGGAAGCTTGAAATCAGTTTCAAGTTAACCCCCGGTAGTCTGAAACCGGTTTCAAACTAAGATTTGGAGGGGGTAATTTGAAATCGCTACACCAGGCATTGGAGCGACCAACTAGTGGACAGGAGGACAAAAAAACAACGGATCTGGAAGAAAGGAATTTGGAGGATTTGTTGTCTTAGAAAGAGGATTCCCTTGGTAGTACGCAAGAGGAAAATTCTAGACTAAGCCTGACCTAGAGGAACGAGTGGACAAGAGGACAAAGAAACAATGGACCTTGAAGAAATGAATTTGGAATATCTGTTTTCTGAAGAAAAGTATTACTTTGGTGATACGCAAGCAGAGAGCTCAAGATTAAGCCCATGCAAAGAGGAACGACAGACGAGTGGACAAGAGGAAAAAAAAGAAAAAGAAATCAAAGAAGATTTGTTTTTCGAAAAGGGATTCCCTTGATGATACGCAAGAAGGGAACTCATGAGTAGCTCGAGTAGGAATGAGTGAGTTACGAGCAGACAAGTAGGCAAAGAAGAAATTGAAAATCCAACGTTAGAAGTAGGACCAGTAGATTGCAACGGGGTAGTGGACAAGACAGACACAGCAGTCTCCGACCTGTTAGTATCTTAAGGATAGGTTGCTTGAGAGGGAAAATAAACCCACTGATATACCTGGGAAATCCGAATGGGGGATATATTGGCAGATATTAACTCCCGCACTGTTGAGAAGACAGGTGATCATGGTAGTTTACAAGACAGAACATACGGGGATAAGGAAGTCAATGGAGGAGATAATGAAACACTTTTTCTGGCCAGGCATGCATAAGGACGTGAACCAGTTTTGCTGTGCATGTGTAATAAATGAAATAATTGTTATTACATGTTTAAAACACATGACGTAATATGTCATTTTGGATGAAGATGCTAGCCGTGAGATTTGCTGTAGTCATGTGAAATCATAAACAGGATGCACAATGCAACCTCGGCAATGTAACATTTTTCTTAAACGTCAACACCAATGCATCAGTGTGTGAAAGTTTGTGACGTCACCGGATGCAGGTGTCTTCCGAGATTGTGTTAAAAATGCTACATCAACTAAGCATACAATATCTGTGATATCGATAATTTAATCAGTTCATATCTATACTTCACCAGAATTGGTCATCCGACCAAACCAGCTCCCTCCTATGATGGAGATGTTTAACTCTGTTGTTTTTAGACAATAAATACTTTTAAAGCTAATAAGATGTACTTCGTTATCCAGCCTTACACATCTTAAACAACACATACTCAATGTGTCCTTATAAAAGTAGCACACTTATAAATGGTGGCAGCGGTTAAACTCTACAAATCAGAGAAAGATCTTCAAGTAACTATAAAATTAAACTCTAAGAATTAGAGGAAGATCTTCAAGACTTCAAAATAAAAGCTGTAAAACCAGAGAAAGATCTTCAAGAAACTCAACGTTATCTACATGTATCTACAGTTTTGACTAAGTAATATAGTCCTTCGAAATATTTAACATTTAATGAATGTTATAAATACAAACTGATGAACTGGATCTTCAATCAACATCCTAGGAAACCCGAAGACTGACGTTCAACGTTTACAAAACATATCCAGGTAGCACTACATTCAACAGAAACTCGAACGATACATCGCTAACAAAACATCAAGAGAGAGAGAGAGGATGTGTCGACATCACACAGAACAATATATAAGCTGAGTACAAATTTTTGAATTCATTCCAGTTTGGGCAGTGAAGTGCAGTTATCACGAGTCGTTAGTCGATTATTACTGGGGTGAGTGATTTGCTAATCTTTTATTTTCCTTTCATTAAAGGAAACTGTGTTCAACTCCGAATTCTCATCTAGAATTTTTTCTCTGTGCTAATTCCTTTTTCTTTCAGAAATTCTCGGGAAATGTCTTGGGATTAGTAACATTGTTTGGGGAATTTTATTATACATATGCGTTTACGCAGTGGACGTCTGTAATCATATAGATATTTTGATAGAACTGCAAGGGGTTGAAGAGATAGGAAAAGAAATACAGCAGTCATGACTCCCCCTGTGAGCCCTACCCCTGGACCTAGTGGCGTAGGTCAGACTAATCCTCTTCCAATTGTGACGCTTGTAAATGCCAGGTCAGCAATCCTTCCTTTTCAGGGTCGAGTCAATGGGTTCTTGCCACAAAATGTGGAGTCATGGATTTCATCCGTCAATGCCCATTTAAATGCCAAACAAATCGTAGACCCTTTTGTACAATTACAAGAAGCTAAAAGTTTTATAGATTTTTCTAAGGGGGATGCGAGTGCGTATTTAGGAGTTGTTTCATTTCAAGAAGCAGTTACCTGGGATGATTTCAAAGTTAGGTTACGCGCGGTCTATGGGGGTGAGGAAGCCTTGGATGTAGTATTAACGTTACGAAATACACTTAATCAAGCCACTATGAATCGGCTTAATGTTATTGAGAGAGCAGCTCTCATAGCTGATAGGCTTAATGAATATCAGGACATTTTAGGTAATTCCACTTGGGTTACTAGGGATAACATCTCCGTGAAAGATTTTTTACGATTAATGTATTTAACTTGCATGACACTTATGTTGCCTGAAGCTTTAGTGCGGTGTTTTGATAAGAAGTTAACGCCTGCAAGTACGGAATTGTACGCATATAAACAGATAAAGAAACACATGTCCAAGTGTCCAGATCTCGATCCCGTGTTAACTCAAGTTTTTGCAAAGAATGAAACAGCCACAAACAGTGAACGTAGTTAGTAGTCAAGTAGCGGGAATGACGTGTTATAATTGCAAACGTCAAGGTCACTTAAGCGCGGACTGCAGAACGAAATTCTGCTCGATCCATAACACTTCAACACATTCATACAATCAATGTTACTCGCGTAAATCGCAACAGAATTCCAGAAATACACAGTCAATTCCACAGTCAGTTCCATATGGAAATAAAAAGAAAAATCCTCATTTTAACAATAAGAAGAAACAACCAAATGTCAATGCAGTTCAGAGTCCAAAGCAAACAAACACTTCTTCGAATATCGCTGAGCCTGGGTCGTCAAACCAGACCTCGCAAGGTCAGACTAATTTTCAGAATGTGCAGAGAAAAGCAAATACCATATAGTTAACTCCAGAGGGGAAGAGAGTGATGTTGGGTCAAGGTCATTCATGTTAACATCAATAGTATTGAATAATCAATTTAATGTTTTATCAGATAATTGTGAGACAATAGATTTTCCTATGAAACACACGGCCGAATTAAGTAAAACAGTGCATGCTCCCGTAGATTTGCAATGAATTCATACAATAATAAGCCAAAATGAGTTACGACCAACCTTATATGCTGTAAATTTAGAACACAAATCCTTTACGTTATTTTTTGACTCTGGTAGTCCACGTAATATCATGGATTTGAAGACACATCATTTGTTGTTTTCGAACTTTCCGATTGAAAAATCCGGAGTTAGACTCTCGGGTATAGGAAATAATGAATTAAATGTCATAGACATATCTCATGTTCAGTTCAAAGTCGATAAACGCACGTTTGCCGATACATTTGTTGTTGTAAAAAACATTGATATGTATCCAGCTGTAATTATAGGATACCCATCTATGGGAAATCAAAACATTATCTTAGCCCCTGCCAAGCACGGCGTGTATATCAAAGGGAAATTCTATAAGTCTTCTAATACCTTAAAATCAATTTTGGATAAAAAGGAGATGACAAATGTAACCGTAACGTACGTTGAAGAACCAATAACTTGTCTCACTAATAAAGAAATAATATACGCGACCCAGCAGAATTCTCGTTCACCCGTAATATCATCTTGCACGCAATCTATCGAACCAAACGTACCTTCGAATTTAATAGTGCAAATAAAGAAAACATTACCGGGATCTGAAATATTAATCCTTTCCGACACTTTGAAAACTAACGGATTGTCTGTCACAGAAGCTATTTATACAGTAGGCTCACATCAACAATGTAATATTGAAGTCTGTAATTATTTAAATAACACTTTAGTAATTCACAAAAATCAACATATCTTGGATGTAGAAGTTTATAAACATCGTATTCTTACCGTTGATGAGATCAATCACTCTCAATCAGTTGCGGATGAATCCCTTTTACGATCTATTAAAAATAAAATCAATAAAGACATTCAAGACGAAGAAATTCAGCAGAAAATTTTTGGACTTTCAACTAAATATCATAATGTTTTTTCCACTACGGATGGATCCTTAGGAAAAACAGATGTGATCGAGCATCAAATAAGGTTAAAGGACAAGCAGAAAATTATCTATGTACCCTCGTACAGACTCCCTATGAAATTCCAGAATGAAATAAATGATGAAGTAGGTAAAATGCTAGAAGAAGGAGTCATTAGGAAATCAAACAGCCCTTATAATTTTCCTTTAATAGTTGTACCGAAAAAAGATCGAACATGGCCTATCTGCGTCTACTTCCGTCGTCTAAACGAGGAGACGATCCCTGATCGATTCCCAGTGCCATGTACTGACGATATTTTGTCTTTGTTAGGTCAGAATAAATATTTTACCAGTTTGGACTTACTTAAAGGCTTTCACCAGATATCATCAGAAGAAGATAGTATCCCATACACAGCCTTCAGCACAGCCAGGGGACATTATGAATTTTTACGGATGACTTTTGGTTTACGTTGTGCTCCTATAACATTTACAAGAATGATTAACATAGTGTTTGGAGACTTGTTAGGGGATGTATTGCATGCCTATATGGATGATCTTGTAATCTTTTCCAACACCTTAGAAGAACATCTACGTAAGTTAGAACTAGTACTACAGAGATTAAGACAACAAAACTTAAGGGTAAAGATTAGTAAGTGTGAGTTTTTCAAAACGGTGTCAAGCCAAGGTCTTAAAGTAGTCCATGATAAGGTGTCGGCTATACGTAATTTTCCCATACTTACTAATGTCAAGGGAATACTGCAATTTCTGGGTTGTAGTGGATATTACAGGCGTTTTATACGCAACTATTCAATAATAGCCGCTCCTTTAACTGATCTTACGAAGAAGGGCGTAGATCTCATATGGTCTGAGCAACATCAACAGGCGTTTAATACCTTGAAAGATGAACTGTGTAGTTCTCCTATCTTAAAATTTCCTGACTTCGGAAAGGAATTCTTCATTGCAACAAACGCCTCAGACTTAGGAGTAGGAGGGGTATTGCTTCAGCAATATGATAAACAATTTTTCCCGATAGCTTTCTATTCTCGAAAATTGAGAACTTCCGAAAGTAAGTATGCAGTAATAGACAAGGAAGGGCTAGCTATTGTTAATTCACTAATGCATTTTAAATTCATAATTTACGGTTATCCCGTTAAGGTTCTTACTGACCATAAACCACTAACAGAGTTCTTTAAAGGCTTCAACCACAGCCCTAAACGAACTCGGTGGCATTTGATCATTCAAGATATTGGCGCAAGAATCGGGTATTTACCTGGGAAAGCAAATATCATTGCGGATGCATTATCACACAACCCCGTGTCATCTTGTACGGAGCCTTTAGCTGAATTAATAGATATATCAACATACATGCCTATTGTTAAAACGATATCTGAACAAGAAGATTTAGGCTGGAGTGCTGAATTGTTACAGACTGAGCAAAGAAAAGATCAGAAAATAGAAACAATTATAAATGCTTTGAAGGGCAATCATAAGGAAAAGGGATATATAAAGTATAAGCAGCAGAATTATATAATCAAAGATAATATTTTGTGTAAGACTGTGACAAGGAAAACCCGCAATACACCACATGTAACTAACGACCAGGTAGTAGTACCAATGTCACTTATTTCCACTGTCCTGAATTGGTTGCATGAAAATCCATTACATGGACACCCGGGGTTCTTATTAATGTCACTGAAAGCCAAATCATTGTTTTATTGGCATACGATTCTTACAGATATAAAAAGACACATAGCTAATTGTCGCACATGTCAGGTAAACAAAGGGCATACGAAAACACCTGTCAGCCTAGGGGCTTATCCTGTGCCCAATCAACCCTTTGAAAGAATACATTTAGATTTGTTAACAGGATTTTACGAGTTAGAGGAGATAAGCACCTCTTAGTAATTATAGATGCTTTAACTCGATATACAGAACTAATAGCGCTTGAGATAGTTTGTATACTTAACTGTCTAACTATTGTTATTCTCCGAAGTAATATTCATATAACTGTTAAGCTAATTATTGCTGTAATAGTTCTTAACTGCTATTGCTGTTAACTATCATAATCATTGTTTACTTCCTGTATATACTATTCTCAGTATTGAGTACTGAACTGTCTCTTGCACCGTGAGTTTTGAATAATAAATACTGAAAGGAACCGCTGTGTTTGTCAAACCATGACTGGTGGCAGCAAGTCAGAATCCACGCCTACCGAACATAACCCTGTTGCAAAGGAGATTATGCTGAGTGTGTCTTTTGGGGATGATGTGTCTCCAATGTCTTGGCAGTCCTTTTCATCGCATTTCTCGTTAGTCAAGCAAGCAAACTTACTACGAGGAGTACCGTCTTGGCGCGACGCAGGATATAGGGCCCTCATGCTGAGATTACAATTTAGGGGACCAACAGCCAACTATGTTGAGCAACAGTCGTTACAGGACCCTGAGTTGGGTAAGGACGATGTTGCAATTATGGACAGACTTGCGCAGCGGATTCTCACGGCGGATGCAATTGAAGTAAGGATTCTGAGGTTTGAGGAATCTATACAGTTGCAGGGGGAGAGTCTGAGTAATTATATGACTCGTCTGCAACTGTTGGCAGGTCAAGCATTTGCTAAAGAACCAACTGATATTGTACGGAAGCGTGTTGTATGGCGATTTCTCTCGGGGTTGCACGATGCAGATGTTTGATCCCAATTGATTAGAGAGAAGTGGATGGAGTCAGAGGAGACTGCCAAGTCGTATGATGAGGTGGTAAAAATTGCATTGGCAGCGTTGTCTACTAAACGAGCAACTAAAGCTACAGGACCTAGGAATCCCAGTGTCCATGTGAATCAAATTGAGGGTACGTCCAATGTCTGTTTGATGGAGGACACACCGGAAAATATGGAGGTTGCAACTGTACGAGGAAATGCTAATGCTGGATCATGGGGCAGCAAGAAGAGGGAATCCTATACTTCTCGTAAATTTAAGTGTTATTATTGTAAAATGACACATGCGGGTGGATGGAAAGCATGTGCACGAAGGAAAGATGAAAATCCTGCTTGGTACCCTCCCCAGGTTCAAGGAAGAAATTTTCAGTGAGGACTGCTCCACACGGGAGCTTGGAGCAGTCTGTAAAATTTAATTCTTCTTCCGCTTTCCAACGCACTGTGGCTTTGGTACAGCCAAGGGTGAAGGGTCAAATGAGATATCGGCATGTGCTCTCCAGCCAAACAGCAACTCGGATATTGAAAAATATTACAAATTACGTTACTGTGGAGATGATGAAAACTAAGTATAATGCTTTGGTGGACACCGGGAGTGATTATTCCTTAGTTTCTGAGGATATCTTGAGTGATGTTCAGAAATCTCTTGTCAGCTCGAGTAATATTACAGCTTGCGGAGCGAGCAGTGAAGAACTTCCAATTGAGGGAGAAATTCTGATGGATATAAAGTTAGGCAAAACCATAGTGAGACAACATAGGTTCATTGTGGTATCTAAACTTGTTACTAGAGTGATACTTGGGATGGACTTGTGGATAAAACTTGGCACAGTCACTCTAGATTTGACAAAAGGGAGGTTGCGAGTGGATTCAATAAAATTATCATTGCCCTTGAATACGGGGGAAAGGACACAATCACATAAATCATGCTCTGATGGAGTGGTGAAGCTCATTGTTAGAGCTGAGAATGCAGTTGTGATACCTCCTAGGACAGAATTATTTATATGCTGCTCAGCTGATGGGATGGTTCCAGATGAGCAGTATCTGTTGTGTCCCCGACGCCCTGAGGGTTCTCCGGTTGCCCCCCCTCATTTCTGCATCCAAGGCTCAATCAAGAAGAAAATGTATGTGAGAGTTGCAAATGTATCGGATAAAAGCGAAACTGTGCAGAGTGGAGAGGAGATCGGGGAACTAGAGCCCAGTGTGGTAGGATACGATGGCAACCATAGCCTTTCAAGTTCAATTGAGGGGAAAAGAGGAAATTTTATCCTTGGAGAGTCTCTTACTTTTGAGCAGAAAGAGGAAATGGACAAGGTACTTCATGAGTTCAAGAATGTTTTCTATAATGGAGGCCCACTGCCGCTGGTACAGATAGGGGTGGAACACACCATCAGAGTTAACCCAGATTCAGCACCAATAGCAAATAGACCGCGGCGGTTGTCACCTGCTTTGGAGGCAGAAGTCAAGAAGGAGCTAAGCAAACTTCAGGATATGGGCGTAATAAAGAAATCATGTAGCCCTTGGGCAGCTCCTATTGTTTGCGCTCGTCGAGCTGATGGAAGCCTTCGGTTGGCTATTGATTATAGGGGAGTAAATAGCGTGTCCCAGCCAGCAACATTGCATCCAATTCCTGTCGTCGAGGATCTTCTTGATAGACTTGGTCAGGCAAAATACTTTTCAGTGCTTGATGCAAAGTCTGGATACCATCAGATGCCTCTTCGGAGGGAGGATTATGAGGTCTCAGCCTTTGTAGTCCCATGGGGGCAGTTTGAATGGCATGGTAGAACTCCTTTTGGTCTGAAAGGGGCAGGTTATACGTTTCAACGGATGATGGCTACAATACTCAGTGATTGCAACTATACGGATGCATTGTGTTATCTCGACGACATACTGGTCTGGGGTTCAACATGGAAAGAACACATAGCAAGGCTCAGAAATGTGTTGAGCAGGATTCGTGATGCTGGGCTTGCGCTGGCCCCGAATAAGTGTAAATTTGGGGTTCGTGAAGTGGAGTATCTGGGTTCTGTGGTTGGTGATGGCATGCTTCGCATTAGTGAGCAAAGAGTTCATCAACTGAGGGATCTTCCTAGGCCTTTGACTGTCAGGCAGTTGCGTCAGGCAATTGGGGCATTTTCTTATGTGCAAAAATGGATTCCAGGGATGTCACAGACTGCTAAGCCCCTGTATGAGGCTTTGGAAAAAAATCCACACCAGAAATTGCATTGGTCGGTCGAGATGGTTGAGGCTTTTGAGAGGCTTAAAAACCAGGTAGCAAATGCTGTGGCACTCCATCTCCCTGACTATAGTAAACAGTTTGTTTTGATTACTGATGCAAGTGATGTTGGAGCAGGAGCAATGTTAGCCAACAAGTCAGCATCCAAGGAACTGTTACCAATTGCCTTTTACCACCATACATTCTCCAAATCCGAGCAGAGGTATTCAACGACAGAAAAGGAATTACTGGCGGTTATCCTGGCGATAAAGAGATTTCGGATGTACCTCTCCTCAGCACCGTTTGATCTGATAACGGACCATCAGGCACTAAGATGGCTAAACACCCTGGATATTAGAGAAGAGAGAGGGCGTCGAGGGAGATGGATTGAAACAATTCGGCAGTTTGACATAAATCCAATTCTTAAAAGTGGTCGCAGTGCTGTGATGTCCATGGCTGATTATCTGTCGAGAGTTGGTGCTGATGGAAATCTGGTATCGCATATTGCAAGTATAGCAGTAGGATCTTCTCAGCAGTGGGCCACAGTATTTGTAGATCCCAATGAAATGTTAGAAAAACAGCATTGCGATGAAGGGATCAGGGAAGTAGTGAACTTTATGAAAAATACGAGTTCACCGGGGTGTGAGTCAGAGGAGAATGAGCTTGCCAAATATGGTAACCGTTTGGGTATTACTAAAAATGGAATTCTGTGTTATATAAATTATAAAGGAAGACGCTCACAAGAACATCCCTATGGCGTGAAAGAAGAGTGGTTACCTGTAATACCTAAAGATATGAGACTCTATGCACTTCAAATGATTCATGACAGTCCAATGAGTGGTCACATGGGTCGTGATCGAACATGGGAAAGAGCTCGGAAGAGTTTCTGGTGGCCGCGCATGAAGGCAGATGTCCATGCACATGTCAGTAAATGTGAAGCATGTGGGAGTAACAAAAGATCGAAGCATCCAGGGAAGGCCCCTTTTCAGAACCGCGAGCTCCCGGAATACATGAATGAACAGGTGCAAGTTGATTTCATGGGTCCATTTCCCATTTCATCCTCACATCCATATCGTTATATCCTTCAAATGCAAGATATTTTGACTCGCTATGTTGTTTTGGTACCTCTTGAGGATTGTTCAGCAAAAACAGCAGTGGATACTCTAGTTGTAAGATGGATTTGCATGTTTGGGGTGCCCCGTGTCATAATGTCCGACAGAGGATCACATTTTACGGCTGATATCTTCAAGGCAATGTGTAACATGTTTGGTATTAAGCAGGACTTTGGTTCTCCTTACCATCCAAGAAGTCAGGCCCAGGTAGAGCGTCAAAATCAATTATTAGACAACGTTCGTTGCATGTGTCACAATAATATGGATCTTTGGCCTGAAATGATACCCAGGGTACAGTTCTCTCACAATACAGCTGTAAATACTACGACTACATTTACTCCACATGAACTCGTCTATGGGACTCCGGCTCGACGTCCAGAGGAGGTTCTAAAAAAGGAAACTTCCAAAGATGAGGATTATCAACCGGACTCTTTGGGTAATGCAGCAATCGCAGAAAGATTTGTGAGAGAGAAAGTAGATAAAATTGAGAAAATTATTAAGGTCGCACGGAACAAGACTGCAATGGCACAACAGATTAGGAATAACCAGCGGAAGTCTTACGGCAAAGCTTTCAAATTTGGAGATTTGGTTCGATTGAAGTTATCGACAGCTGAGAGACGCCGTTGTGGAGGTGGTAAACTTGCACCATATCTTTCGAAGAAATATAGAGTTATAGAAATACTTCGTGGTGGCTGGACGTATAAGTTAACCCCAGCAGAGACAATAACAGACGAAGTAAAGATAAGACATTTTGACGAACTGGAGAAGGCACCTGTAAGCAATTATTCTTTGGAAACCGCATGGGCTGATCTTTCAGATGAAGAAGTCATCAGAATAGAGTCAGGGATTGGAAGTAGTTCAGGAGGAATACGTCGGTCTACTCGGGAGCGCCATCCCCCAAGTCGTTTGCAGGTAGATCCCAGTAAAAGATCCTATGAATCGGAAGAGGAGGAATTCTGGGATGAATGTTCTAACAGCGAGAATGAGTTAGAAGACGATCAGAATTGCTTATGGCAATGATAATACTCGTCTTGATAAATGCAACATGTTAAATAGCAATTATTTATTTTATGTTATTTTATTCTTGTATTATTTAGTAAATTTATTTTGTTTATATTCCCGATTTATTCATATATTGTCTTATAAATAAGAAGGGGAGTGAGATAGTTTGTATACTTAACTGTCTAACTATTGTTATTCTCCGAAGTAATATTCATATAACTGTTAAGCTAATTATTGCTGTAATAGTTCTTAACTGCTATTGCTGTTAACTATCATAATCATTGTTTACTTCCTGTATATACTATTCTCAGTATTGAGTACTGAACTGTGTCTTGCACCGTGAGTTTTGAATAATAAATACTGAAAGGAACCGCTGTGTTTGTCAAAACTAAAACTGCGATTGAATATGCTAGGAAGTTTTACGAGTGTTACATTTGTAAACATGGAATTCCACACATGATAATCTCAGACTCGGGTGGTGAATTTAATAATCACTTTCTTACCTCATTGTGTGAATTCCTTAGCATAAAGAAAATAAATACCATGATATACCACCCAGAGTCGAATGGGCTAGTGGAAAGAGCAAATAGGAAGATTTTAAATATATTAAGAGTAACACTAGGGGGATCAGACCCCAACTGGGATATTGCAATACCGGCGGCACTGAGTACTTTGAATCATTCATATCATATATCAATTAAAATGTCACCGCATGAAGCATTGTATGGTACCCCAGTTAGAACGCCTTTCCATGTATTAACGCCTACAACTAATCTATCAAATCCTTTAAAAGAATGTATAAATGCAAGTATAAGTCGATATGATATCCTTCGAAAGAATTTAGAAGAATCACAAATCATAATGAAAAGGAATCATGATAAAATAGCGAAGCCAACTAAAACATATACCGTGGGTGATAACGTGTATATTCAAATCAATGTGCACAAAGGACTCAATTATAAACTAACACCTAAGTTTGAAGGCCCATTTAACATTTTGGAAACATTAACGGCCAATAGGTTTAGAGTTCAAAACGTATCCCAACCCACGGATGAGAGAATAGTACCATTGGCTCACATAAGAAATTAAAAAGAAAAGAGAAAAGAGAGGGAAAGAAGTGAGGGAAAATTTTTTTATTTTATGTGATTAAAAGTTTTCTTCTTAATACAGGAGTAATTACATATATTTTTCTCGTTACAGGTTTCCAAGATGAATTTTTTGTTGTTGGGAGTGATATTGTTCGCTCAGACATTTTTCTCGTGTGGGATGAGCTCTAAAACTAAAAGTATAAATTTTAAATATGGCACTATAGTTGAAAAACAAGAAGACGTTTTTATTACATCAAGCAACGTTGTAGTAGAAGTGAATATGCAAGCAATTTTTCTTCAAGAGAATGATGTCACTAGCTTAAGAACCGCCATTTCAAGGTTTTCTGCTTCATTGGATGAGTTGCATAGAAGATATTTTCATTTGACTACAGAGAGTTTGCTTGGATCAACATTAAAAGTTGCAGGGATGCTATCTGATGACTTGAAAAATAAGACTTACGAGACAAGATCTTTGGCTTATGACCTTTTGATGTGGACTGTAGGACACGAACATAAAGAAACACGAAATCCGTTTATTTATGCTGCATTAAACATCTTTGGGTTTGTTGCAAGTTTAGGTTTAGGAATTTCCAATCGTCTTAAAATTAGTAATCAAAATAAGAAAATTTAGTTCTTGACTCATGGAGATGAATTGATTATGTCAGAACTAAGGAATCAGTTAGCTTCAATCAATCAAATTATGGATTCAGTAAATGAACATTCAAATAATATCATTAAGATTATGGAAGTACTGGATTTGTTGGCAACGTTAACGTATTATGATTCAAAGATAGATCACATACATAACAGAATTGCACATTTCATTGAGAAATCCAAGGATTATGTAGAAGCTATCACGTTAGCAACTAAAGGTGTACTGTCGCCCCATTTGTTGCCTATAAATTACTTAAAGTTAACCCTGGATAGGTACGCTCCTCGGACACCCCTTTAAGGGTATACTCAGACGCGCGCGACCCCGACGCCTAAAAAAATTCTTAAAAAATCAGTTTTTGCAGTAACCTCCTTTTTTCTTTTGCCAAAAAAAAACTTCAATGAATGCTTAAAACAACTGTAAAGAGAAATACTACTCATGTGTAGAAAAACTATTTATTATAAATATTTTTAAAAATTAAGTAGAAAAAAAGACCTTACATAAAAATTCATAAAAAAAAGTTTATACATATATACACAAATCCTTTTAGGAATTGATTCTTGAATGTTTAGAACACATCTTGATGTATTTTGGATGAAGTCAGACCCATGGAGGTGAAGATCTGAAATGAGAAAAAAAGGGTAACTTTTTTTGGCTAAAAAAATTTGTCCAAATTTCATGAATTTTTTTGGGTACCCAAATGAAATAGGAAGTGGCTAATTTTTTTAGGGAATAAACATATGTTATCCTAAAATAGAAATATGTAAAAAAAATCTTCATTATTTTGTAAATTACATTTATATCAGGGGCCATATATAAAGGTAATTTTTTGAGTACTTAGAAATTTCGTAAAAAAATACAAATATCTAATATATAATATGATATTTATGCAGGTAAAAATATAACAAAATATCACAAATTCTATAGGGAACAAGAATATATATAGATAGGGCAACTTACGCTTCGGATATGTCCACAAAATGGCAGCCAACCACACTGACTCAGACTCCCTAATCTGCCACTTGAAATGTAGGAAGGGTATGTCAATTTCAAGGTGTTATTTACTAATCTAATTATTCTTGGATATGCATAAAAATTGTATGGTGGGTTGCTGGATAATTGTCGATTATTTTACGACTATAAAATTGAAATTCTGACCCCAAAAAAATTCTTTGAAGGGAAATAAAATCGAAAAAAAAGAAAATGTAAAACAATATAATATTTTAGCTAAAAAAAATTTGATGATATTCAATCAAAAAAGAAGTAAACAAAATTTTCCGACAAATAAACATCTAGAGGAATCATTACTCTGTTATAGTTCCTTAGTACGTAGTAATTTTGAAAGAAATGGGAAAAAACGAAAAAGTGGCAATCGCAGGAAAATCGAACACATACCTATATATACGCCATATCTGGCTAAAAATAAAGATAGGCATGGGTAGCCAGATCATCTAGAAACACTTTCCAACACTATAAAAATACAAGTTTTGCGACACTACTTGCCAATTCCTCACGGTAACATGACTAAGCAAAAAAATGCAAAATAAATAAAAAGGGGCACTCGCGGAAAAATGGCCAACATTCTAATATACGGCATTTCAGAAAAAAAAAATTCAGCCACGTACTAGGCAAACTATCAAGGCACATTTTCCGACAAATAAACATCTAAATGAATCATTACTCTGTGATAGTTCCTTAGTACGTAGTAATTTTGAAAGAAATAGGAAAAAACGAAAAAATGGCAATCACCGGAAAATCGAACACATACCTATATATACGCCATATCTGGCTAAAAATAAAGATAGGCATGGGTAGCCAGATCATCTAGAAAAACTTTCCAACACTATAAAAATACAAGTTTTGCGACACTACTTGCCAATTCCTCACGGTAACATGACTAAGCAAAAAAATGCAAAATAAATAAAAAGGGGCACTCGCGGAAAAATGGCCAACATTCTAATATACGGCATTTCAGAAAAAAAAAATTCAGCCACGTACTAGGCAAACTATCAAGGCACATTTTCCGACAAATAAACATCTAAATGAATCATTACTCTGTGATAGTTCCTTGGTACGTAGTAATTTTGAAAGAAATAGGAAAAAACGAAAAAATGGCAATCACAGGAAAATCGAACACATACCTATATATACGCTATATCTGGCTAAAATAAAATAGGCATGGGTAGCCAGATCATCTAGAAACACTTTCCAACACTATAAAAATATAAGTTTTGCGACACTACTTGCCAATTCCTTACGGTAACATGACTAAGCAAAAAAATGCAAAACAAATAAAAAGGGGCACTTGCGGAAAAATGCCCAACATTCTAATATACAGCATCTCAGATAAAAAAAAAGACATGCACGTGTTAGCCCAACCATCAAGGCACACTTTCTAACATATAAACATGAAAAAAAATCAATAATATACGGCAATTCCTTACTACGTAGTAAATTTTTACAAATATTGAAAAAAAAACAGAAATTGGCAACCGCAGGTAAATACCCAATATACCAATAACTACGTCGTATCTGACAAAAACAAAGTCACGCATGGGTAGCCAGATCATCTAGACACACTTTCCAACACTAAAAAAGTAAAAGTTTTACGACACTATTTGGCAATATCTTACGGAAAAATGACTTGGCAAAAAAATGAAAAAAATTAAAAAGGGGCACTCGCGGTAAAATGCCCAACATTCTAATATACGGCATCTCAGATAAAAAAAAGACATGCACGTGTTAGCCCAACCATCAAGGCACACTTTCTAACACATAAACATGAAAAAAAAATCAATAATATACGGCAATTCCTTACTACGTAGTAAATTTTTACAAATATTGAAAAAAAACAGAAATTGGCAACCGCAGTTAAATACCCAATATACCAATAACTACGTCGTATCTGACAAAAACAAAGTCACGCATGGGTAGCCAGATCATCTAGACACACTTTCCAACACTAAAAAAGCAAAAGTTTTACGACACTATTTGGCAATATCTTACGGAAAAATGACTTGGCAAAAAAATGATAAAAAATGAAAAAGGGGCACTCGCGGTAAAATGGTCCTCGTGGTGATGAACGACATTTTAACTAAAAAAAAAATCATGCACATGGTAGCCAAATAATCCACCAAGACTTTCCACAACTGATAACCTATACAAGTTGCACCATTCTACGACAATTTCATAATACGTAATAACTTTGATAATTATGCAAATTACCTTAGAAGGGTAAACTCGGTCGCGCTCGACCCCAACACGTCTCAGAAATCGGGGAAGGAGTACAGCTACAGCAATGCACATCTGGACACTACTAGAGCGTGTAGGAGAGACACCTACTGCAGGTCGATCACCCACAAATTCAGTCACGGGGCTGAGTCACGTGAGAAAAACCTGTTTTTTTTTTACGCTCGGGGTCGCGGACGACCCACCGTACCGTTCCAGGGTAAATTCTGGAGAACGGAAGGGATAAACTAGGCTCTGTTCCTTTGTTAGGCGAACGTAGGTTAGAATTTTATTACAGCCTAATTACAGTTGATGATAACAAGATTAGGATTACAATTCCCTTTGATTCTTCTGATGCCTGGCAATCTTACAGGATATCACCATTTCCGACTTTCATGACGAATCACTCAAATCCAGTAATATCCAGTTTGACGGGACACGTATTGATTTCCCCAGACAAGGAAACATATACGGTCATTAAAGACTTAAATCAATTAACTCACTGTTCAGACGCAATGGATAGAAAAATATGTACAGCTGACTCATTTGAATTCCATAAAAACTTAATGGATTCATGCGATAGGTATAGTGCTAGACGGTGCTCTCTCCCATACAAGTGAAAATTGTCTGGATAAGCTTTATCCTTTGACAATAATGAGTTCAATTGCAGACTGAACAATGGCTCGTGGATACGATCCGACAAGGACGGCTTCAATGTATCATGCCCTGACGGATCCACGTCTTTCGCCCACATCTTCGTTGCAGCAGATGGTTGTATCGGGACTTCCCCTAATTCCATGGTGACTGGTCTACGGACACTCATCAGAGAACGAGCCTACTTCGCGAACTTCACATGGACCTCTACAATGCCAGCACTACCTCTCCCGTACAACAGACAAGTAGCCAAGCGGTTGATGAAATTAACCGAAATGGACCACCTGTCACCGACTTATAAGGAAATTCTTCACCCCATACTACTAGCAGGACTGGGTATCACGGTGATGATATTTATCGCCGTGAACATCTTTGTTTGGCGTAGGTTACGGTACAGCAGGAAGCTAAAACAGAACGTTTTGCCATGTCCAGACAAAACTCCTTATTTAATTCAGTTTAAAGCCGTTTGAAGTGGCCACCTCATTCGATAAAGGAGTAAAATGTTGGAATTAGAGTTTGTAGGAAAAACTGTTAGTACGCTAGTAATATGTAAATGAGGAAATTTTTTAACTTTGCATGGTTAAAAATACATTTAAAAAAAAAAACATTTAAAAAAAAAATATAAATAATTTTTTCTCTCGGCATCTAATAAAATATATAAGCCAGAATGTTAAAAAGAAAAGAGAAAGAAAAAATTAAATTAACAGAATCTATGGGCATCTAATAAAATATATCAGCCCTATATATAAATCAGAAAATAATAAAAACGATGCATGTGAAAAGATATTACCAAAGCAAAGAAAAAAAATGCATGATAAATAAAGATCATATATATGGTACATTGCTAGCAAATGATTATATGGTACCAAAAAAAACTACTGACATACATATGATTCGGTAACTTGTTAAAGAATAATGGTTACCTTTGTCAGAAACATAGATTAACATAATACGGTAGCTAATAAAAATATTTGTTACCTTGGTAAAAATTCAATTTTTTAGTGCACAAACATGAATTCCTGGTACGTACACGTACCACGGTTTCGTACATATATATATATATATATATATATATATATATATATATATATATATATATATATATATATATATATATATATATATATATATATATATATATATATATATATATATATATATATATATATATATATTATTCTTTAACAAGTTACCGAATCATATGTATGTCAGTAGTTTTTTTTGGTACCATATAATCATTTGCTAGCAATGTACCATATATATGATCTTTATTTATCATGCATTTTTTTTCTTTGCTTTGGTAATATCTTTTCATATGCATCGTTGTTATTATTTTCTGATGTGCCTATTTGGACATTCGTCCTCGTCTGCTTATGGCTAAAGTTAAACAAAGAATAATACATATATCCAGTCACGCCTAGTAAACATGTTTTGGCTTGTTGTTAAATTTTTTTTTTTTGAAAAAATTGAGATAGCTGGCCAAGCTAATGTAATAAATGAAATAATTGTTATTACATGTTTAAAACACATGACGTAATATATCATTTTGGATGAAGATGCTAGCCGTGAGATTTGCTGTAGTCATGTGAAATCATAAACAGGGTGCACAATGTAGCCTCGGCAATGTAACATTTTTCTTAAACGTCAACACCAATGCATCAGTGTGTGAAAGTTTGTGACGTCACCGGATGCAGGTGTCTTCCGAGATTGTGTTAAAAATGCTACATCAATTAAGCATACGATATCTGTGATATCGATAATTTAATCAGTTCATATCTATACTTCACCAGAATTGGTCATCCGACCAAACCAGCTCCCTCCTATGATGGAGATGTTTAACTCTGTTTTTTTTAGACAATAAATACTTTTAAAGCTAATAAGATGTACTTTGTTATCCAGCCTTACACATCTCAAACAACACATACTCAATGTCTGCTTATAAAAGTAGCACACTTATACATGTCATGTATGTCAAACAACTGAAAAGCCCAACGAGTGCATAAAGGAAGCTCCATTATCGCCCCCCCACCCACCCCCGGGAAGTACAAGGAGAACCCTTCAGGGAAGGACCGAAAAAAATGATAGCAGAAAAAGGGAAGGCTCAGGAAAAATGGAAGGAGAATATGTCAAGAATTTGGGGAAGAGGATTGACAAGATAAGGAAATTTTCCCTAGAAGGCACTTCAAGGACGACTGAAGAAAAGGTTTGTCATGAAAAGTAAGGACAGACAGGTTACGTTAGGGGAGAAGGTGTTGTTCAGAGCAACAGAAAGAAGATTCCTTGTTGCCAACAAGTTACAAGAACCATCCTTGATTTTGGAGGAAAGCAGTGGACGGACCTACGTTATCGAGGTATCATGGAAAAGGAAAAATCAGAGAAAGGCCATATTAATTTTGAAACCGAGACTTCAAGCACCAAATTGCAACGACAAATGCCTTATCCATGTGGATGCGTCTGATAACGGGATTGGAGCTGTCTTATTGCATGAAGATAAGGAAGGAATTCTTTATCCTGTGTGCCTTATGTCATCGGAGCTGAAGAAGAAGCAATGAGTCGACTCGACAGTTGAAACGGAACTGCTGGCGCTGATCGCAGCTATGCACAGGTTTTTAATTTGTGTAAGTGGACCACAAAATGAAGCGATTATGGTATTTTCCGATCACAATCCTTTAACTTTTTTGTATAAGATGAAAAAGGATAATCAAAGGTTAATTAGGTAGTCAGTCATTAAGTTTTTAATCGTATTGTATTTATGTAAAGATAACATGGTTGCATATTATTTATCTCTCGCTGGATCGATGGATTCGGACCCGAAATAAATAATCTTTTTGGTGGGGAGCTATCTTACAAAGCTGGTCTAGTGTAGAGTATATATATATATATATATATATATATATATATATATATATATATATATATATATATATATATGTGTGTGTGTATATATATATAAATATATATGGATATATATATATATATAGATACATATATATATATATATATATATATATATATATATATATATATATATATATATATATATATATATATATATATATGTATATATATATATATATATATATATATATATATATATATATATATATATATATGTGTATATATACCTATATGTGTATATATATGTTTTTTATATACATACATATACATATATATATATATATATATATATATATATATATATATATATATATCGAGCGTGCTTTCATCACTGTAATAGTATAATAATCTGAAATAACAGAACAGTAAACGGTAAAAGACATAACATCAATGAATTATGCCACTAGATGAAAGGCTACATGTATATTCATATAATCTAATAATTTTGTGATGATTATGATGGAAAGCATTTTTTTTATTATTAATAAATGATGGTCTAGTGTAGAGTATATGTCTTAGTTTATCAATAATTTTGTATATATTTATTTATATTGTTTTCATTTGTTCATTGAAGAGATGATATCCAGCAGGTAAAATGCGACCCTCTCAAGTACATATAAGAAATTTATATAAATTTTGTGAGGCTTTTGTCGTGAATTTTATTATACTTTTATTTAAGTTGATATATGTGAATTTATGTATTTATTTTTAAAGAATCAACATTTTATCTCACGTATGATTGCTACGAAGTCTTACGTTGTCTATTTGAGAGTGTTGTAGGATTCATGAGAGATAGGAACAAGGGCTTAGGTAATGTTCTTTTGTATATATGATGTATTGCGTCATATTTGAGAGAGAATTCTAGAACATGTGCTTTGGAATATTTTTCTTTACCACGTGTTTTGAAGGCTCATGAATACCCTGTGAGAGGAGGTTATCTTTTTTTTTTACCAGAGACAATGGGTAGGCGGAGCTAGATGACTGAGAGAGCTGTCTGGCATTACGTACGTATAGGTTTTGGGAGATTAATATTTGGCAGCTTTGACACTTGGTAAAAACTCCCACGCTTCCCAAACAAGTTTGAACCTTCTGGAAATAGACAAAATGTTATGTATAGGTGACCCAAGGTTGGATCTCGTTAGATCCGCACCCTTCCCTTCTCTCTTTCTCATGCTAGCAAACAGTATTTTTGAAATGTTCATTACGTTAGTGTGCCCTCTCCTAAGTGACTTTGTGCCTCAAAGCAAATTGTGTGCCACGCAAGACTAAAAGGTGATTTTTTAATTCATTGTATTTGGGTGAGTGTTGGCATTGTATAACGTTTTGTAAACTGCCCTGTGGGCAGGATAGGTTTATAAAGTGATTTGGTTAACTAGTGAGTGATGTGTATCCCTGAAAATGAACAGTGTATTGATTGTGAAAAAGGTTATAGCCTTTGGACTTTATATACAGAATCCGGTTGTTAGTGCAATGACTCTTTATTAGGTTTATTAACGGTGTGAGTGATGGGAAATTTTTAGGTGGGGTATCTATTTATCGAATGGTGATGTTTTGCCTTTCTGGTTTTGGAAAGTTTTCCTGTGATTAGTATTAAGTTTAAGAGGTTGTTAGTATTTGTTATATATTGTTATATTTTGTTTTCCTTGTGAGCTGCAAACCCTGGTACTTGCCACCCTCTTTCCTTTCGTTTGTCATGTCTTTCCAGGTGGTTTAATGACTACTTTTTTTGTTATTTTATTATTTCAATATGTGATTAAATGTTAACGTACATTATGAAAAAAAAAATTGAATTTTTTTTTTGGTCGGGTGAGGAGGTGTAACTTAGTTGTCATTAATTTCTGAATTATTTAAGTTTTTAGACTTTTAATGTTAAGTATAGAAGTGTTGTATTTTTTCTTTATTAGCTTTTTGTCTCCTCACCGGTGGTTATCTTGGTGTTTATTATTGGCTAACGACTATTTTATATTTTCAAGTTGTGTTGGTTACGTGGCAGCTCTCCTTCATTATCCGAGGTATGGAGGGTTACGCTTGGAGGAGTTGTCCTCAGTGTGTTTCTGAGCCTCCAACCTTGAAGGGCACGATAATTGCTGCTGGATTTATTATATTCATCGCCATTACAGAGCTGCATTGTGAAGCTGTTTAGCTTTCCCAGGATATCGTCGCTCTGCATTAAGGATTTTTATCCTATATATATTAAACTGCCCTTGGTTCAGTAAAAGCCAAGGGGACCTCTCTGCCCCAAGGTAAAGATTTTGAACGTTATATTTGTGTGTCGGGCCCACGACCTGTACTCCTGGGCGTTCTGCATTATTGAACCATTCACCACCATTATCTTGGATCCTTGTTTTCTGCCACCTGAATTAAGCTTCCAGCTGGAGAGTTTATTGTCCTCTGAGGAGACCCCTAGAAGTGAATGAGGAATTTGTTAGGGATATTTAATGTGTAATTGTTAGGATATTCTTACTTTTCGTTTGCCTCCTCCTTTCTGGACCCTCTTCCCTTTTTGTATGCTTGTGTTGATGACCTTTCTTTAATTGTGTAATTGTTTTCTTTTACAGGGAGTTTAAGAGTGAGTGTTTATCATTAATTACTGTATTGTTGAGGTTCAGGTGTTATTTCTGTCTGAAACTTGTGTATTAAAATTAAGTATATTTTTGTGGTATTTTCTTTGTCCCCTTGAATTGACTTTGCACTCTTATTGAAATTGTATACTATTCCACCTTTTGTGGACTTAGTATGGTACTTAAGTGAATACTGTTTGAAAAGTTTAGTGTTTTTGTGTGGTGGTCAAGCCATCCATCACAAAATGGCGACCGTGACAGGATCTTTTTGTTCCTAAGTATTCACCGGTGTATGTGCAAAGTAAATTCTTGGGGTTGTTTTTCAGGCAGCATATTTTCACCTCCTCGTGGTTTTTTTTTAATTTAGTATTGTGTGAATAATAGTGGTCATCATGGTTAATGTACTAGACCTCCTTAGCGGAGAGGGGTGGCAAGAAAGGCTTGCAGAGTTGAATAGGGAAGATTTGGAAATTGTAGCAGAACATTTTGAATTGGGATATGATGTGTCAATAAGAAAGGGTGTATTGCTATTGCAAATTTATGAATGTGTTAAAACTGTAAAGGCTGGTGGGGAACAAGTGAAACCTGATAAAGCGCTGTTGTCTGTAGAAATTTTGGATAGGCAAATTGCTCTGAGGCAGATGGAGTTTGATATAGAAAAGTTTAAGGCGGAGGAAAGAGAAAAGGAGAGGCAGCATGAGATTGCCATGAAAAACTCAGGTTCCTCTTCCTCCTCTCCCCCTTCCCCAAATAGGTCAGTAACGCCTGCTATTAATTTAGCGCAGGCTCTCAAATTTGTGCCTAAATTTGAGGAAGACAATATTGCAGAGTTTTTTGTATCATTTGAGAGGATTGCCGCAAGGTTGGAGTGGCCCCAAGAGTATTGGACCACTCTTATACAAAGTAAATTGATTGGAAGAGCTCAGAGGGTGTATGTAACTCTGGAGGAGGATCTGTCATCAGATTATGAGTGTGTAAAGGCTATCGTCTTGAAGGCCTATGAGTTAGTCCCTGAAGCCTATAGGCAACGCTTCAGGAACTTAGAAAAGAGTAGGGAGCAAACTTTTATTGAATTTGCAAGATCGAAGGAACAATATGCTAGTGATTGGTTCAAGTCCAAGGAAGTGGTAAATTTTGAGAAATTGAAGGAATTAATGTTGGTGGAGGAGTTCAAGAGGTGTGTTCCGGATAAACTGAAGGTTCACCTCGAAGAGTTAAAACTAGAGACCATTCAGGAGGTAGCCATCGCTAGTGATGAGTATTATTTGTCTCATAAGAGTGAGTTAGGGGGAGTAACAAAAATGGTGAAGTCCGGATGGGGTAAAGTAGGTAGGAATAATAATTTCAACAATAATAATAATTCTAACAATAATAATAATGCAGGGATGTTTACTAGAAATAATTATAGAGGTAATGATCAGGGAAATGCCAATACTAATATTAATTTTTCTCCTAACAGGAATAATAGACCTAAGATATATAATCCCGAGAAATTGAAAACATTGACGTGCTTCTTTTGCAATAAGAAGGGGCACGTAAAGAGCATGTGTTATGCATTTAGAAACTCACAAAATGCTAATGTTAGGCCAGTGATGGGGGTGGAAGAGAGAGAGAGAGAACCTACCCCAACAACATCTGCTGATCAATGACTACCTGGTTGTTTTGGCAGATATTTGTCCTTCGGTAGTGTCTCTTTCGCCAATTCGTCCGAGAAAAGACGTGTGCGTATTTTGCGTGATACCGGTGCAGCTCAGTCTTTGATATTAAGGGAGGCATTACCTTGCAATTTTGTACCAAAAAGTGGGGAATTTGTGTTATTGGCTGGTTTTCCCGATACGGTAAAATCGTATGCCATGGAAAATTTTATTTTAATCTGCCCTTCCTTTGCAGGGAATTTGAAATTGGCCATCGTTGATAAATTTCCGGTTAAAAATGTTGATGTTGTGATAGGGAATGATGTTGCTCTGAAGAATAATACTTGTCCCATACTGATAAACCCTGATAGTGAAGTAGCAGCAGTTACTCGTTCTAGTGCTAGAATTGTTGACGCTGCAGAGTCAACAATTGATGTAGATTTAAGTAGTTTAGATCGTAGTGATAGCGTAGTTGTAGATCTTGGGATTTTGAAGGACAAACTGAATTGGACTATTGAAGAGCTAATCAAAGCTCAGAAAAAGGATTTTCGGGATCTCCCTATTGAGTCAGGTGAGGTGACTGATATAACCGGTCCCAAATTTAAAATAATTAATAATATTTTATATAGGTTGACTAGGCCTATGGAGGCTGATAACTTTGATTATGAAATTTTGAAACAGATAATGGTTCCATTTGTTTACAGGAATGAGTTGATATCATTGGCGCATGAAAGTGGTTTGGCCGGACATTTTGGCATTCATAAGACTTCTGGCAAGTTGTTAATGAATTATTATTGGCCGAAGTTGAAGGCGGACGTAAAGAAGTTTGTCAATAGCTGTGATGTTTGTCAGAAGGTCGGTAAACTTAATCAGCTTATTCCAAAAGCGCCTCTATGTCCTATTCCAGTGGTTTCCGAACCTTTCACGGAGGTCATTATTGATATTGTTGGACCATTACCAAGGACTCGTAGTGGAAATGAATATATTTTGACTATCATGGATAGGATGTCTCGATATCCCGAGGCAATACCACTACGTACGATAAAAAGTGTTAAAATTGTAGATGTACTAATTGACTTTTTTACCAGGTTTGGGATGCCTAAAATTATTCAATCGGATTGTGGTTCTAATTTTGTTAGCAGGTATTTCAGAGATAAAATGGCAGAGTTAAATATAAAACATGTGACCTCTTCTCCATATCATCCAGAAAGTCAGGGAGCTCTGGAGAGATTTCATCAAACCCTGAAATCCATGGTAAAGAAATATTGTTTGATTAATGGTTCTGAATGGGATAAGGAATTACCTTATTTGTTGTTCGCTTTTCGTTCTGTCCCAAGTCAGTCTTTAGGTTTTTCGCCTTTCAGCCTTGTGTTTGGCCATTGTGTTCGAGGTCCTCTTGATGTTGTTCGAGAGTCCTGGGAGGGAGACGTCCCTGAGATCAATTTATTAGATTATGTGTCTAATCTAGGTGATAAGTTAACAAAAGCTTGGAAATTTGCAGGTGAAAATTTATTGTGTAG
The DNA here is from genome assembly GCF_036898095.1 of Palaemon carinicauda. Taxonomy (NCBI): domain Eukaryota; kingdom Metazoa; phylum Arthropoda; class Malacostraca; order Decapoda; family Palaemonidae; genus Palaemon; species Palaemon carinicauda. Next base: position 1,486,030 of record NC_090767.1, on the reverse strand, counting down.
CCAAAAAAGAATGAAGTACTCTTTTGACAGAAGGTCTAAAGCACGTGACTTTGCGGTAGGCGACAAAGTTTTGGTTTTGTTACCCATTCCTGGAAATCCATTGAAAGCATCTTTTTCAGGTCCTTGGAAAATTCTGAAAAAAATTAGTGAAGTTAATTATTTAGTAGAGACTCCCGAGAGAAGGAAACCTTTTCAGCTTTGTCACATAAATATGATGAAGGCTTATGTAGAACGGGAGAAAGTCACTCCCGTGGCAACCATAGGGAATGTTGTAGTTTCCGAGAACGATAAACTTTTTTCTTTTTCAGAGGGTGAAAGTATTGATGATAATTGTTTTAATGGAAGTGAATGGCGTTCAGATAATAAGAATTCTTTGAAACATTTTTCTGGTATGGTTTCTCATTTAGGTAATGAAGAACAAAAGTCTTTAAAGAAATTGGTATTTAATTATAATGAATTATTTTCGGATGTACCGGGAAGGACTAATGTCCTTGAACATGACGTGGACGTAGGTAGTGCCACTCCTGTAAAACGAGCGCCTTACAGGTTGAATCCCTTTAAAAATGAGGTTGTGGCGAAGGAAGTTGATTATATGCTAAAACATAACCTAATTGAACCTAGTCAAAGTCCTTGGTCATCCCCTGTTGTATTGGTAAAGAAACCCGACGGTAATTTCAGGTTATGTTTTGATTACCGTAAATTGAATGAAGTGTCTAAGTCTGATTGTTACCCATTACCACGAATTGAGGATTGTATTGATCGTATGGGTAAGGCCAAGTACATTAGTAAATTCGATTTGCTGAAAGGTTATTGGCAGGTTCCTCTTTCGAAGCGGGCAAGGGCCCTGTCCGCTTTCGTAACACCCCAGGGACTATTTCAATGTAAAGTGATGCGGTTTGGTATGAAGAACGCGGCTGCCACCTTTCAGAGGTTAATGAATACTTTAGTCTATGGTTTAGAGGGGTGTGTAGTTTATATTGATGATATTGTTATTTATAGTAATGATTGGGAAACTCATTTAAAACGTATTAGGGCACTGTTTGAGGTTTTGAAGAAAGCAGGTTTAGTAATTAATTTAAAGAAAAGTGAATTCGCAAAGGCGAGGGTCGTATATTTGGGTCATGAAGTTGGTAATGGTAAAGTTGCTCCTAAGCAAGCAAATATCGAATGTATTGAAAAAATGTTAATCCCTAAGTGCAGGAGGGATGTCAGAAGATTCCTTGGGTTGGGTGGGTACTACCGAAGGTTTGTTAGAAATTTTTCTGACATCGCCGATCCTTTGACTAATCTCTTAAGAAAGAAGGTAGCTTTTGTCTGGACTGATGAAACACAAAGGGCTTTTGATAATTTAAAAAGAGTATTAATTAATTTCCCTGTCTTAAGAGCTCCTGATTTTGACCTTCCTTTTTCTCTTCCCATGGATGCAAGTGACGTTGGTGTAGGAGCGGTGTTGTTGCAGAATGACGAGCAGGGAGTTTCTCATCCTGTCGCATTCTTTTCAAAAAAATTGTCCTCCGCCCAACGTAGGCATTCCACTGCGGAGAAAGAGATTCTTGCTTTAGTATTTGCTATTAACCATTTTCAGGTTTATCTCTCCTCCTCAGATACACCTATTAAGGTCTTGACAGACCATAATCCCTTGACCTTCATCAGCAGATACAAAAATAAAAATCAACGATTGATGAGGTGGAGTCTCATGCTGCAAGAATGGAATTTAGAATTTTCCCACATCCCAGGAAAAGATAATATTGTTGCCGATTTTCTCTCTCGCAGCGTTGAATATTAGTTGATTGACAGAGGGCTATGCAGTTATTAAAGGTAGTATCTGTATCGTTCTAATTATGGTGTGTGTGCTGTTGAAGTGGGCACGTAGTGAGTAGAAGTAAATGTATATTTAAGATTTATTAATCATGGTTTGTTTACAGAAAACTATAATGTTCTGGGTATATTATATGTGATCTTTAAGGTTAAAAGGTGAGGGTGATCACTGGTACTTTCTAATGATTGATTAATTAGATGGGTCATGGGCTCACGGGTCTGTAGCACAACAGCCGTTTTTTAGGCGCTACAGGCTGGTGTATGAGTGGTACCCTAGACTAAGTTAAGGTTAATCTACTAAGGTTTAGAGGTGTCAGGTACGATAAGGTTTATAATAAGCTAAGAAGAGAGATAGGCACTAATCTGGTATTCTGTATTTTCAGGCTAATAATTACGCTTCATCGAGTTTGTTTGTTTGTTTGCGCAGGGGAGTCTTGTGGTGGTCTTCTCTGTGTCGTTCGGTGTTTGTGTATGTATTGGACACTATGGTGATAAGTGTGATATATAGCACTGAAATAGACAGTGGTTTTTGTGATCAACATTTATTGCTAGTGAGTGATGTGAATCCCTGAAAATGAACAGTGTATTGATTGTGGAAAAGGTTATAGCCTTTGGAGTCATTAGTGCAATGACTCTTTATTAAGTTTATTAACGGTGTGAGTGATGGGAAATTTTTAGGTGGGGTATCTATTTATCGAATGGTGATGTTTTGCCTTTCTGTTTTTGGAAAGTTTTCCTGTGATTAGTATTAAGTTTAAGAGGTTGTTAGTATTTGTTATATATTGTTATATTTTGTTTTCCTTGTGAGCTGCAAACCTTGGTACTTGCCACCCTCTTTCCTTTTGTTTGTCATGTCTTTGCAGGTGGTTTAATGACTATTTTTTTTGGTTATTTTATTATTTCAA
>NC_090767.1:1455807-1480807 GCF_036898095.1 Palaemon carinicauda | reverse complement strand
GTATTTAGTCTTATGTTGGCGACCTGCCGGCAGGGCGACTGGGTTGTAGAATACCATCATTCTCCTGCCGGCTAGACTGCCGGCAATGGAGGTTAGCCCTCCCTAGCCGCACTTGAAGTAGTGGTAGGATACCACCTTCTCCTCGCGACTAAAAGACTAGTCCTGCGCCGCAGTCCTCTAGGCTGAGGAGTGATCGTCTTATGCCTCGGAGGACGCGGCACTGGAACTCTGTTTCTCCCGTGTTGAGAGGAGGCGGCAATGCCACCATTCCCTTAATTGTGTCGGCAATCTCTAGGATGGAGAACGGGGCTCTCCTATCACCTAGGATTCTGCCGATACTGAAAAAGATTTTCTTTTAACAGGTGGTGGGACTGACAATTTTTCCAGTTCCTTTCACACTCTATACAGGACCCTGTTCCCTACCCCTCTGTCCACTTTTGATGGCCGGACCATTGTTTTTCTTTGGGCTGGCATCTTGCAACCTTACTATTGCCGGTAGGTTGCCGGAGCCAGCCAGACTCCCTCTCTAGCTATAATATTGGCTGACGGCAATGCATACTGCCGGCAACCACATCATCTGTTGGCAGCTATGGTCCCTACCATTAGCCGATGACTGTCGGCAGCGAAGATGGCTGCCGACAGCTGGCGGCTGCCGGCAGTTGGTGGCTGCGGCAACTGGTGGCTGCCGGCTGCTGGCAGCTATGATGGCTGAGATTGGGAAGTCCCTTGCTATCCCGAAGGTTCCTCAGTTCTCCCTTGGACTGTTATTCACGAGTTCTGTTGCCGGATTACTGCCGGCCAGGCCAGTACAGATAAGTGCTGACTTACATGGCAGCACGCCGACTATACTGATACAGCTGGAAGCTAGCCTGCCGGCAGTGTATTGGCGGCACTTTACCGGCAATAGTTCTATAGCTGGAAGGAAGCCTGAATGGTACATTCTCCCCTTACATTGGAACCTTATATTCGGAAGAAAGGCAGTAAAATGAGACTTTTACATCATTAATTACTGTATACATTCACAGTAAAGGAGTAGCCTTTCCTCCATGCTATATCTCTCTCTAGCTAGCATACTAACTATGCCGGCAAGACCTAGTTATGCCGGCTGAACTACAGTATATGTTGTACAAGTAGCTAGTATATCTACAGTATAGAATATACTGCAGATAGAAAACTACTATATATTTTATACTAGTAGTTATTTCCGATATATCTGTGATATCCAACACAGGCATTTGCTGAACCCAAACCCATATTAAATGAATATGATTTCTTCAATATCCTGATTAGAAATCAGTATTCGGATTACCCTACAATATTAAATAACTTCAAGGCAAGAGTGATACACTCCTAACCCTTAAATAGTAGAGCCTTTATCCTTGAGTCTCCCTGATCAGGAAACTCTATATTTTAATATTGTAAGGAAGGCTACAGCAAATAGGCTGAGTGTGATATACAAATATATGTCTTTATTTTCCCTAGTCCAGCTGGCTTCATGCTAGATGGACCGTACTGTCATATGCTACTAAAATGAAGGCAGCATAATGACTAGACTACAATACATGATGTACAGTAGCCAGTAAATTGCAGTATACACTTACTGTAAATAGAAAACTACAGTACCATTATACAGTAGTAATTTCTAACATACCTCGAGTACCCTTGTACGAGCATTCCGCTGGTACCACTCATATATGGAATGAATAGTTTTCTTCAATATTCTGATTGAGAATCAGTCATCCTGAACCCACAGTATCAACATTATTTTGGGACAGTGAATTGGTACTTCTCTACCCCTAGGGGTGAGATCCCTTCTACTGGGAGTTACTCAATAGAGGAACCCCCCTGTAGTTAATACTAAGGGGAGGTAACAGCATTTGCTTGCAGGGGTACACAAGTATGTATCTCCTACTATCTTTTATAGCTTACTATCCTAAGCTATTCTGTTGTAGATGACCTTTGCATGTTTATCATCAGGGAGATGATCCTTTGTATACTCATTTGGTTTTCCTTTCTTTACAGGAGGAACACCAGATACCTTGTGCTGCAGTCCTCTGCAAGGCCAAGAGTAAGTATTTTTACGGTCTTAATACTTGCAGATTTCATGCCCCCTGCAATATTATTTCCAGATCCCTACATTATTGGAACCCACAGGTTTGTAATATATGTTGGACATTGATGTCTGAAGGTTTTGAAAATCCCAAGTCTACAGAGACTAGGGATAGAGCTCAATACAAATTATTCAACTGGGTGAGAGGCTTCCAAAAAATTTCCCCAAACCCTTCCTACCTAATGATAAGGTGCGTAAGTTACTATTTCCGAAAGCAAGTAAGGAAATAGTAGTGCCTCAATAGCCAACTACATCCCTTGACGGCCAGAAAACCTTTGGGATTGAGGGCAAGAAGTGCCCCAAGGTAGAAGAGAAAAATGTTGTGTCGGAATTTCCTCCGCCTATGCCAGCTATAGAGCCATCAATGTCAACATCTTTGTCTTCTACTCCTCTAGTGGATAAAATGGTACAATTATGTATCCAACTGAAGAATCAGATAGAGAGCTTTCGTAAACAAAACGAAAAGCAGGAAGAAAAACACAAGATAGAGCCCCGCAAAGCTTCTCTTCTTGCTTCCCAGGGGTCAGCTCAAAAACCAATCCCTGGAGGTTTGCGGAGCAGATGCTGATTTTAAATGGCAATCTCTACCTCTCAGAGAAAATGGGTGCTGTTCCTTTGGACAAAATAAAATTTTGGCCATGCTTTGATACTTTCCCTAATTGTTGGGTTCAACTGAAGTACGAACCAAAGTCAAGGAAAGGAACGGGACCAAAGGAGGTCATGATTCTCGACCATGATAAGGCACAGACTATCCTCTCAGGTAGTCTGAAAAAGGCGGGTTATTCAGAGTCGAAAGTATTCTCACTGAATAAGAGACACCCTTCCTTTCTTGGTTCTTCTTCACTCTCATTTCCCTTTACGGGGAAGGCATTTATATTAGTTGCCAAAGCGGTGGAGGCGGGTAAGCCATGTCCCACACTCGAAGAGTGCAAGCCTCTGTCACCAGCTTTTCCCGGACAGGAAAAGGATTGAAAGGAAGTCCACTTGACTTTTTCAGTAGGAAAGTTAGACCCGGATGTCGCAAGTCGACAATTTAATGTATGTCTTCCTAAATTATCTGAGTTGCTCTTGCATAATGAACAAGAGACAAAGGAGAGACTTGCGACTTCCCTTTCTCTACAAAACAACATAGCGTTTTGTTCAGCCTACGAAAATACCCTAGATATGCTCATGGTCATAGCCAAAATCCATATGGCTACCTTAGTGAAGGACCTTTACACCTTTACAAAGGCTAGGAGAGCATATAGAGAGTTTGTGTTCGCTGCTGCAACAGTGAAACACAAATATCCTTGAACATCTGGGGTAAAGACCTCTTCTCACACGAGGTAATTAAGAAGGTAATTAAGAACGCCACCATGGAGAACATAAGACTTCTCCAAAAATGGGGCATCCTTTCAAAGAGAAAATCTTCCAAGATTGTGGGTCCTAAACTAAAAAGATCGAAAATGCTGGAAATATCCGGGCTGCTCAACAACATCCCACTATTCCAGTGACCACGATGCCACAGGCAGATGGTCAAAAGTCTAAACCTACTGACTATTCGAAGCATGAAGACACCTCTGCTAGGAGGAACATTCTTTCAGGATCGCAGGACCTTCGATCCTACGGTCCAAAGCCTATTCAAGATGAGCCCTTGATGGGAAACAGAAATGTCCCCACCATCTTTTCCTTACTTTCTCCTACAATTCAAAGTCCTCCTGGAGGAGTATACCTGAGAGCTATAGAGCATAGAGGTGGTAAGAAAACTATAGCCCATCGAGTTCCAGGGAAAGGCTGTTTTGTGGTCACGAGAAGGACTCAAGAATTCTCTGAGTCATTCTGAACTTGTTGCCACTCAACAAGTTCATAGAAAACAGCAAGTTATGAATGTTAATCCTTCCGAACATATAGACCGTGTCCCAAATAGGGGTGTTTGTACTTTTGTCAGACCTGAAAGGTGTCCTGCGGAACCTTCCAGTCAGCCACCCCCCTTCCTCCTATCTAGAATTCAAGTTACAGATTGTAACATTCATCCTAGGAAAGATACGTGTCAGACTCACAGTCCTAAGTATCTTCATAGGATTGGTAAACTTAGTTACGTCAAAGTCAAGCCTAGAAATTGTTCAGGCATTTATATACCTGAACGAGAGGCTGGCGTGGGCAGCACCCGAAGTGGCTGGCCAATGTGCATTCAAGGAAATGACACAGTTCCCAGGACATCACGGATGCAAGATAAGCTTCTAGAAGTTTCGACTTTCTCCAGCTCAAGGGTTTCAATGGCTGAAAAACCATTGAAGCCCTCAGTCACATCAACTCTCCTTTCGCTTGGGAATTTAAAAGGAGCTCGCGAGGTCTGTCAAGAGACTCAGGTAATCAGTCAGATTTCCAAGACGCCAACAGGGACAAGTGCTAAACTTTCCCCAGTTCGCAATAGTGACAGACCTAGTGCAAAGTGCACAGCGAAAAGATGCGTTAAGAGACTGGAGAAAATACACATCAAATGCTTGAAGAGATAAAAAAAGACTGATATCTGTCCCTCTTTAATCACTTCTCTAACAGAAATTATAGCACAAAAGTCCCAAGACTCTGCTGGTCCTATCATGAGTGGGGAAGCCCCCTCCACACAGATCAGACTTCCTACAACTGATCTGGGACACCGAAGTGATAATAAGACGTCACAATTGAACGTCTCATACAGTCTAGGTGAAGTTACCCACCCCTTTCTTAAAGGGATGGCACCTGCCTGCAGTTCATTTACAACAGATCCACAAAGAGACAGTGGTTGCGCTATTTCGGTCCAAGCCTATAGAGTTGGAATTGTCCATGGACGCAGACCTATTCCCTCCCAGATGGGAACAAGTCCTGGAACTGCAATTCAACCTTTTCGTCACGAGCGTTTTCAAGAAACTACCTCGATATGTAGCCCCGTACGAGGATCTTCTAGTGGGGCTGATAGACTAAATGAGGCTAGTCCTAGCTCTAATCCTAGGTATATTTTCGAAGGTTCAGAAATTAACTGCCTTTGTTTTATCACAGAGAACCCAAACCCTTCATTTCATGATTTTCTTACTCTAGCGGTTAGAAAAAGATTTGGGATCTCAGAAGGCAATATAGAATTCTTAGAAGAATACAAGGCTAAGTCAACTAGAAGACAATAGGAGTCTTCCTGGAAAAAGTGGGTTGCGTTTGAGAAAGCAAAAGGACCGAAAGAAATTTCAATGAACTTCTGTCTGTCCTTTTTTTTCCACCTTCATAGCCAAGGTCTGGCGGCCAATACGATAAATACGTGCAAGTCAGCCTTGACTAGGCCTCTCCTGTATGCCTTTCAAGTGGATCTGGCGAATGAAATCTTTACTAAGATTCTGAAGGCATATGGTAGGCTTAGGCCTGCAGTACCACCAAAGCTCATCTCTTGGTCTTTGGACAAGGTCCTACATTATGCCTCATCTGTGAACAATGGAGATTGTTCTCTTAAGAAAATATTGGCCTTATACAGAGATGAGGGTCACATTTAGTTCACGGAAGTGGGAGAACTGAATCTCTTTCCTGATCCATCCTTTCTCGCTAGAAACGAGCCACCCACTAAGAGGTGGGGTCCCAAGAGAATCTGCCTTCTGAAGGGAGATGTCTCTCTATGTCCTGTAGAGTGTCTAAAGGTCTATCTTCGTAGAACTTCAGACTTCAAGGGAGGACAGCTCTTTAAAGGAGAAACTTCTGGATCAAATTTATCCCTGAAACAACTAAGGGCGAAGCTCACCTACTTTATTCATAGAGCGGATCTGGACAGTACTCCCGCAGGTCATAATCCGAGAAAGATTACTTCATCACTGAACTTCTTTCAGTATATGGACTTTGAGTGTCTTCGTTCATACACTGGATGGAAATCATCCAGAGTGTTCTACAAACACTGTGCAAAACAAGTGCATGAACTGAAACACTTCGTAGTGGTGGCAGGTAGTGTATCAAAACCTGCCCCCTAATTACTGTGGTGAACAGTTAATAGTTTCGGACCTCACATGTCCTCGCACATGTACTGGGTGAGAATCATCCAGAGTGTTCTACAAACACTACGCTAAGCAATTCAATGATCTGAAGCAGTATGTGATGACTTCAGGTAGAATATTCAACCTGCTGTCTAATTCTACGATGAACAGATAATTGATTGGGACTGTCAATTAAAGAGAGAAGCGGTCATCCTTCTTAGGTGTGACCTCTTTTGATTAAGTGTTAAGAAGGGTACACTAGCTCTGTTCAAAATCCCAGGTGTGGAATTATACAGATAGCACTAGCGCCGGTGTACGTAGTACAAAGTGCAGATAAAAGTAACCAGTACAGGAATTATGAAGAGAAATTGTTTTATAAATTTTCTTCAGTCTGAGAGTGGCACTCATCACTTCTTAATTCAAGAAAGAAATTTATTCTCTGTCCTCGTTACAGGTATAATCCCATTGTCATACTACATTTGTTTTACTAACCATCTCTTTTAGTCATTTATTAGGAATAAATGTCTATTTGAATGTAGTGCATCCGCTTTCGCCAGACAATTTTTTTTTTATACATGCCAGAGTTCTTCGACTTGCCAAAGTAAGTATTCCTCATACATTTGTATGCAACAAATAATAGATATAAGAGACACTGATGTTAATTCAGCAAAATATACAACTACGAGACTATTTGCTGTTTCCTCTGTAACATTGTCTGTCTTGTTAACTTGTTATGTCCTGTTGCCTTGAGGTTTTATATATAAAGGAGAGGGTTCTATAACAATATAACTCAGTTGATTGCATCCTGCCTTTGAGTTCACAACCCTTCTCTCGGCCCGTCACATTGGTGACCCCGGAGTGACTCGCTCCCACTGCCTTCCACCCCCACCTCCCTCGCCCCTCCATCGTTGGTACTATGACGGAGACGGACTCTACTACAGCAGTTGGCGCTGCGGCCGCCCCATTGAAACTTTCACCGTTCGCCAGCGGAGAATCGTTTGCTTGGTTTCAGCGCGCAGAATTCCACTTTCGTATCAGGGGCGTGACTCGCTCAACCACCAAAGCGGATTATGTTCTCACGGCGATACCCGAGGACACCTTCCCAGAAATATCCGACTGGCTTTGTGAACAAGGAGACACCCCAATAGTGTATGACGCCCTCAAAACATACCTTCTGCAGCAGTACTCGCCGTCGCCAGCCGCCCGTATAGCAAAGCTTATTCAGCTCTCGCAACAACCATTGGAGGACCAAAGGGCTTCGCTTGTCCTCAGGGAAATGACCAGTATCGCTCGCCTTCAACCTGCCGCAGACGGCTCTCCTCGTGAGGTGAACCTACTTCGTGCCCTTTGGATACGCCGTTTACCCAAACCTGTACGCACTGCCATACCCGATGTCGATAGTTTACCCATAAAGGACTTGATGACCAAAGCCGACGCCCTTATGGACAGCCACTTCAAGACCTCCATCAACGCCTCCACCCCTGACGACGAGGAAGCCTATTCAACGTCAACCGAAGCTGACATGAATGCCGTAGGACATACACGCCTACCCCGTGACGTGCCGAAGCGCCGACAAAGCCGCCCACCACCCACCAATCGCTCGCGCCCCAACGAACGACTTCTACAGCCACTTACTATCTCCAATCCGCCGCAGTTTTGCTACTACCACTTCAGATTCGGGGCAACCGCGAAGAAATGTGCCGAGGATTGTCAGTGGCCAAAAAACGTGTAAGTAGGCCATCGCTTGTGGTGGTGGCCTCCCATGTTTCTAATCTTTTCTTTTTACAGGATGCAGGAACGGGCGTGCGATTTTTGATAGACACGGGTGCTTGTCGTTCTCTTTTGCCAAGGAAACTCTTCAAGGCACGACGTAGTCTGTCTACATCTGCCGACGTCCGCTTGGTAGCTGCCAACGGATCTGCGATACCCACCTACGGTTACGAAAACCTCACATTATCGTTTGGAAACGGTAAATTCAATTGGAAGTTTCTCATTGCTGACGTCACAATGCCAATCCTCGGTGCGGATTTCCTCTCTCATTTCCACCTTCTGGTCGATGTCGCCCACCGTCGATTGGTCAACGCAGACTCGTACTTGTCGACTCCTCTTCAACCCGCCCCCTCTAACCTCGCTCTACACATCAGCGCACCCACGGATGCCTACGCCCACCTCCTCACGTCGTACCAGGAAGTTTTCCGTCCAGAACTTCGCCAAGCGCCCACGGTTCTTGCCAAGCACGGTATTTATCACCATATCAAGACGACGGGACCCCCAGTCTTCGCAAAATTCAGACGTCTGGCACCGGAACGATTGGCAGCCGCCAAACAGACGTTCGCCGAAATGGAGAAAATGGGCCTTTGCCAAAAGGCCTCCAGCCCATGGTCGTCAACCTTACACATCGTTCTAAAGAAAGACGGCTCCCTCCGTCCGTGCGGGGATTACAGGCGCCTGAACATGCAAACAGAACCGAATCACTACCCCCTCCCAAACATTGCCGATGTGACCTCCTACCTGCACAAAGCGAAGGTTCTCTCTACGCTCGACCTCCTGAAGGGGTATTATCAGGTGCCTATGAACCCAGAAGACATCCCCAAGACCGCCATCACCACTCCGTTTGGTACATACACCTTCAATTACTCCTGTTTTGGCCTTCGTAATGCTGGGGCAATGTTTCAATGTCTCATGGATGGCATCTTAGGGGACCTCCCTTTCTGTGTATGTTATGTGGACGACATACTTGTGTTCTCCTCCTCAAAAGAGTAACACCTCCGTCACCTGCGCATCGTGCTCGACCACCTGCAACAAAACGGCCTTGTAGTCCGGTACGACAAGTGTACCTTTGGCGCCAACGATGTGTCGTTCTTAGGGCACCATATCACTCCTGAAGGAGTCCATCCCCTCCCTGAAAAGGTAGCAGCCGTTCAGAATTTCCCCGCGCCCTCGACCGTCAAAGCTCTGCAGGAATTCTTGGGCATGATCAACTATTATCACCGTTTTCTGCCAGCCATTGCCGCCACTCTTGCTCCCCTCTACGCCTCCCTCAAGGGCAAGCCAAAGGACCTGAAGTGGGGTCCCCTTCAAGAAGCAGCCTTCTGCAATGCAAAGAAGGCCCTATCAACTGCTGCGGCTCTCACTTTTCCTATCCCACACGCCCCTCTCCTTCTCTCCACCGATGCCAGCGACATCGCTATTGGTGCAGTACTCGAGCAGGTGGTCAAAGGCTCGCCCCGCCCATTGGCCTTCTTCAGCAGAAAACTGTCCAAGGCAGAATCGGGTTATTCTACCTTCGATCGAGAATTGCTGGCGGTGCACTTGGCTGTCCGTCACTTTCGCCATTTCTTAGAAGGTACGCCCTTCGTCATTCGCACAGACCACATGCCTCTGGTGCACGCCTTCACTCAACAGTCTGACGCCTTCTCCGCCCGTCAACGCCGACATCTCTCCGCCGTGGCTGAATACAATTGCAACCTCCAATACGTCCCTGGGAAAATTAATCCCGTTGCCGATGCCCTGTCAAGAAATACGTTGGCTGCCATTCATCTGGGATTGGATTACAACGCCCTGGCTGATGCCCAACGACAGGATCCAGAGTATCAAGCTTGTAGGACATCCTGCACGTCCCTCCGTTGGGAAGATTTTCCCCTTGAAGACTCCAACACAAACCTCCTCTGTTACGTCAGTACTGGTAGACCGCGACCTTGGATTCCTGCTCCCATGCGCCGACAGGTGTTTGATTTTATCCACGGCCTTTCACATCCCTCGTGCCGTTCTACTGCACAGCTGCTGAAGGCAAAGTTCATTTTGCGTGGCATTTCTAAGGATGCTAAGGATTGGGTCCGAGCCTGTACTTCTTGTCAAACTTCCAAGGTACATCGACACACGGATTCAGGAGTGGGCACATTTCCTCAACCTCAGCGTCGTTTCGCACACATTCACGTCGACGTTGTAGGCCCCCTACCCACATCACAAAGACATCGTTACCTGTTTACCGTCATCGACCGCTCCACTCGTTGGCCTGAAGCCATTCCCATGGAAACTGCAACGTCCGCCTCATGTACATCTGACTTACTCTCAGGATGGATTTCAAGATTCGGTATCCCTGAGCATATTACTTCTGACAGGGGAACCACTTTCACCTCTCAATTGTGGACGTCATTAGCGAATCTCCTGGGCATCACCCTACATCAGACAACGGCCTACAACCCCGCTGCCAATGGAATGGTTGAACGTTTTCATTGCACCCTCAAAGCAGCTTTCATGTCCCACTGCAAGGATTGCAACTGGTTTACTCAGCTTCCCTGGTCCTCCTGGGACTAAGGACCACTCCTAAAGACCACCTCGACGTCTCGGCAGCTGAAATGGTGTATGGCGACCCGTTGGTCGTCCCTGCCGAATTTTTTCCTTCTACAATCTCCTCCAACGATCTCCAGCTCATACGTCACGTCGTGGGAAAATTTACTCCGTGCCGCCAGACTTACAAGCCCCCAGCAAAGCATCACATACCAACGGACTTGCACTCTGCAACGCACGTCTTCCTGCGCAACGACAATAGCAAGCCACCACTAACGCCCCCTTACACGGGCCATTTCCTTGTGATCCGATGCAGTCCGAAAGCATTCCTACTAAACATTCCGGGGAAAAGAAGACTGGGTCTCCATTGATCGTCTAAAACCTGCTTATCTTCTGCCAGATGACCCGCCTACAGTTCGCCTCTCCAGATCAGGGCGCCCTATTTAACATGTACAGTATGTCATTTTTAGGGGGGAAGCCATGTACCAACCGTGTGTCACACAATTGTACATAATTCCTTTTGCATATATTATGCTTGTATCTTCGCTCTTCCCTCGCACTAAACAAACATGAAAATTCATGTCTGCTGTTTCCTCTGTAACATTGTCTGTCTTGTTAACTTGTTATATCCTGTTGCCTTGAGGTTTTGTATATAAAGGAGAGTGTTCTTTAACAATATAACTCAGTTGATTGCATCCTGCCTTTGAGTTCACAACCCTTCTCTCATCCCGTCACAGTAGCCATTGCTACGTGTCATCGCTTGCTAGTTCTTTAGTTTGTCTCATGTATTGTCCGTGCATTGGTTTGTTGTGCCAGTCCTCTATTCTCTTTGTTATTCTCCTGTCTCTGTATATATCTGGGCCTGCGTGTACTTTAACCACTCCTTCCTCCCATGCACTCTTGTGCCAATCTTCTTCACAGGTTTTCAGATACTGCCCAAGTGCTCTATTCTCGATGTTAACGCAGTTCTCTATACTTAATAGTCCTCTCCCTCCTTCCTTTCGTGTTATGTATAGTATGTCCATATTTGCTTTTGGGTGTAGCGCTTTGTGTATTTTCTTATTTTTCCTAATTTTCTGGTCTATGTTGCGGAGTTCTGCCTCCACGCATTCGCCTACTCCTGCGCTGTATCAGATTACTGGTATTGCCCATGTGTTTATGGATTTTATCATACTTCCGTTGTTGAATTTTGACTTGAGTATCACTTTCAGCATCTGCCGATATTCTTTCCTGATCGCGCCCTTTATCTCTTGATGTTTTATATCCCTTCCCTCCATAATTTCAAGTTATTTGTATCCCGTCTCATTGGTGTGTTTGATATTGGCCCTCATCTGGTAGCTTCATCCTTTAAGTCCTTGTTACTTTGCCCTTTGGTATGTTGACTAACGCACATTTTTCTATTCCAAATTCCATCCTGATGTCCCCGGATACAATCATCATAGTCTGGACTAAGGTATCTATTTCCTTGATGCTCTTAAAATACAGCTTGATGTCGTTCATGAACATCAGATGGTTAATTCTGCTGCCTCTTTCCTTGAGTTGGTACCCAGCATCCATCCTATTATTATTATTATTATTATTATTATTATTATTATTATTATTATTATTATTATTATTATTATTATCATTATTATTATTATTATTATTATTATTATTATTATTTGGAAAGGCCAAAGTATGGGCTTCAGTTCAGAATGTGTGTGAATCAAGACTAATGTAAGATACATTGACTTGGCCCTTTCTATTTGTATATTGCATCCATTATATAATGTTTTTTTTAAATTTTATTTTACTTTTTTTCATAACTTCTGCGAGAGACTGTGATGTTTGTTTTCTGCTAAGTTTTTAGTTTTTTCTTAATTTTTCCGGAAATGGTAAACAGGACTTTTATGATCTCTATGAATGGACAGGAAAGCCTGGAAGTGGGGGAAAGATTTAACCCTGGAACGGTACGGTGGGTCGTCCGCGACCCCGAGCGTAAAAAAAAAAAGAGGTTTTTCTCACGTGACTCAACCCCGTGACTGAATTTGTGGGTGATCGACCTGCAGTAGGTGTCTCGCCTACACGCTCTAGTAGTGTCCAGATGTGCATTGCTGTAGCTGTACTCCTTCCCCGATTTACTGAGACGCGTCGGGGTCGATCGCGACCAAGTTTACCCTTCTAAGGTAATTTGCATAATTATCAAAGTTATTACGTATTATGAAATTGTCGTAGAATGGTGCAACTTGTATAGGTTATCAGTTGTGGAAAGTCTTGGTGGATTGTTTGGCTACCATGTGCATGATTTTTTTTTTAGTTAAAATGTCGTTCATCACCACGAGGACCATTTTACCGCGAGTGTCCCTTTTTCATTTTTTCTCATTTTTTTGCCAAGTCATTTTTCCGTAAGATATTGCCAAATAGTGTCGTAAAACTTTTGCTTTTTTAGTGTTGGAAAGTGTGTGTAGATGATCTGGCTACTCATGCGGGACTTTGTTTTTGTCAGATACGACGTAGTTATTGGTATATTGGGTATTTAACTGCGGTTGCCAATTTCAGTTTTTTTCAATATTTGTAAAAATTTACTACGTAGTAAGGAATTGCCGTATATTATTGATTTTTTTTTCATGTTTATGTGTTAGAAAGTGTGCCTTGATGGTTGGGCTAACACGTGCATGTCATTTTTTTTTATCTGAGATGCTGTATATTAGAATGTTGGGCATTTTTCCGCGAGTGCCCCTTTTTATTTGTTTTGCATTTTTTTGCTTAGTCATGTTACCGTAAGGAATTGGCAAGTGGTGTCGCAAAACTTATATTTTTATAGTGTTTGAAAGTGTTTCTAGATGATCTGGCTACCCATGCCTATTTATTTTAGCCAGATATAGCGTATATATAGGTATGTGTTCGATTTTCCTGTGATTGCCATTTTTTCGTTTTTCCCATTTCTTTCAAAATTACTACGTACTAAGGAACTATCACAGAGTAATGATTCATTTAGATGTTTATTTGTCGGAAAATGTGCCTTGATGGTTTGCCTAGCACGTGGCTGAATTTTTTTTTTCTGAAATGCCGTATATTAGAATGTTAGCCATTTTTCCGCGAGTGCCCCTTTTTATTTGTTTTGTATTTTTTTGCTTAGTCATGTTACCGTAAGGAATTGGCAAGTAGTGTCGCAAAACTTATTTTTTTATAGTGTTGGAAAGTGTTTCTAGATGATCTGGCTACCCATGCCTATCTTTTTTTTAGCCAGATATGGCGTGTATATAGGTATGTGTTCGATTTTCCGGTGATTGCCATTTTTTTTCTTTTTTCCCATTTCTTTCAAAATTACTACGTACTAAGGAACTATCACAGAGTAATGATTCATTTAGATGTTTATTTGTCGGAAAATGTGCCTTGATGGTTTGCCTAGTACGTGGCTGAAATTTTTTTTTTCTGAAATGCCGTATATTAGAATGTTGGCCATTTTTCCGCGAGTGCCCCTTTTTATTTGTTTTGCATTTTTTTGCTTAGTCATGTTACCGTAAGGAATTGGCAAGTAGTGTCGCAAAACTTGTATTTTTATAGTGTTGGAAAGTGTTTCTAGATGATCTGGCTATCCATGCCTATCTTTTTTTTTAGCCAGATATGGCGTATATATAGGTATGTGTTCGATTTTCCGGTGATTGGCATTTTTTCGTTTTTTCCCATTTCTTTCAAAATTACTACGTACTAAGGAACTATCACAGAGTAATGATTCCTCTAGATGTTTATTTGTCAGAAAATTTTGTTTACTTCTTTTTTTATTGAATATCATCAAATTTTTTTTGCTAAAATATTATATTGTTTTACATTTTTTTTTCGATTTTATTTCCCTTAAAAAATTTTTTTTTGGGACAGAATTTTAATTTTATAGTCGTAAAATAATCGACAATTATCTAGCAACCCACCATACAATTTTTATGCATATCCATGAATAATTAGATTAGTAAATAACACCTTGAAATTGACATACCCTTCCTACATTTCAAGTGGCAGATTAGGGAGTCTGAGTCAGTGTGGTTGGCGGCCATTTTGTGGACATATCCGAAGCGTAAGTTGCCCTATCTATATATATTCTTGTTCCCTATAGAATTTGTGATATTTTGGTATATTTTTACCTGCATAAATATCATATTATATATTAAATATATGTATTTTTTTACGAAATTTCCAAGTACTCAAAAAATTACCTTTAGATATGGCCCCTGATATGAATGTAATTTACAAAATAATGAAGATTTTTTTACATAATTCTATTTTAGGATAACATATGTTTATTCCCTAAAAAAATTAGCCACTTCCTATTTCATTTGGGTACCCAAAAAAATTCATGAAATTTTTTTGGCCAAAAAAAAGTTACCCTTTTTTTCTCTTTTCAGATCTTCACCTCCATGGGTCTGACTTCATCCAAAATACATCAAGATGTGTCCTAAACATTCAAGAATCAATTCCTAAAAGGATTTGTGTATATATGTATAAACTTTTTTATGAATTTTTATGTAAGGTCTTTTATTTTTCTACTTAATTTTTTAACATATTTATAATAAATAGTTTTTCTGCAGATGAGT
The DNA here is from genome assembly GCF_036898095.1 of Palaemon carinicauda. Lineage (NCBI taxonomy): Eukaryota > Metazoa > Arthropoda > Malacostraca > Decapoda > Palaemonidae > Palaemon > Palaemon carinicauda. The sequence goes on along the minus strand of NC_090767.1, from coordinate 1,465,877 downwards.
AGTATTTATCTTTACAGTTGTTTTAAGCATTCATTGGAGTTTTTTTTTTGGCAAAAGAAAAAAGGAGGTTACTGCAAAAACTGATTTTTCAAGAATTTTTTTTGGCGTCGGGGTCGCGCGCGTCCGAGTATACCCTTAAAGGGGTGTCCGAGGAGCGTACCTATCCAGGGTTAAACATGGATGAGGGACTTTATTTCAAAAAGTATTTTACTTCTCAGGATAAACCTGTATTCCCCATATATGAACTGCTAGAATGAATAATCCAGCTTTACTATTAATGAGGCTGCCTGTGAAGTTCAGTTCTACTACCGATGCCTTCTCATCTCTTTGTTCTTTCACTCATTCAGAATATCTGAAAAGTATCTTCATATAATCCTTCATATTATGAGGGGACAGACAAGGATGATGTCCTCTTTAGCCACTGAATTGCTTCACATTTTGCTCATGCTTCAACAGAGTTAGCTGCATCATTACCGCTGCTACAAACTCTAATCAAAATACCACAGGAATCGCTAAATTCATATATCTTTCCTATTGTTTTTCTATATCCACTGAGATTTGTCCAATGTTATATCTTACATTTCTTTTTATGATTAGAATTGACTGTAAACACCCATTTTAGGTAAATAACCTTTTCTCAATATATGTGATTTTTAGAGATACATGATGTGGCTGATTTGAGATTTAAGAATGCTTAAATTATGAATAATTATTTTGGAATCCTTTTAAATGAAAAATATGAGATGTTTTATAAAGCATAATTCATTTGATAATATATTCAAATTTCTCCTCCTGTTACAATAACTACTGTAGTCTATACCCACTGTCAGGTACTTAATAAATTTAACTGAATCAATAATGTTGCTACAAATATATTTAAGGATCCTTAACTTTTCAGGTCTGATTGGGTGACTTCTGCACATATAGCGACCCATCGAATGTTTTATTAATGTTGGCGTCCCTACGCTAAGGATGTCAAGTGAGAAGTACCCTAAGAAAGAAAAATTATTCTACCAACTCTTGGGCTATGTGTGAGTGAGTTTTGAGACATTAAAATTTTTTGGTTATATTCTAATTAAAGGGACTGCATGTTTCAGTGGGCAATATACCACCAAGCTCTGTTTTTTTTTCTAGAATTTTGGGATTCTATTTCAGCTCTCTTACTCTCTAGGGCTTAGAGTTTAACAATGTATATATCCAAAAGTGGTCTTTTAAGACAGTAATCCAAAATTTATTAGATTTCTATTTTATAGTAACCTGATTGTATAGAAAATAACTTTGAAGTATATCTGTGCAGAATTACACTAATTTTAGCAGAAACTCTGTTAACCACCCTCCCCCACCAAAAACAAAGAAAAGAAAAAGTAGTGTGAGTTACTAATTCCACACATATGCCAAAATATTATTTGGAAAGTCCTGTTACGTCTTATTATTTATTTTTCTTTTATTCTTTGAGCAATCTGGTATCTGAATATCTTAGAGTATGCTGATATCATTTCATTGATCATTGAACCTTAATAGCAAGAGAGTTTTAAAATAACCATTTTCTAGGCTGTAGGTTGGCTAGTGCACCAGCAACCCATTGAGATACTACCGCCAGAGAGTTATTGGATCCGTTGATTGCTGGACAGTAATAAATTGGATCCTTCTCTCTAATTACGGCTTATTTTTCTTCGCCTACAAATACACCGAATATTCTAGATTATTCTTTACACATTCTCGTCACTCCTCATTCACCTGATAAAACTGAAATTACCAAACACTTCCTCTTCGCTCAAGGGGCTAATTACTGTACTGTAATTGTCCAGTGGCTACTTTCCGCTTGGTAAGGGTAGAAAAACTAGCCTCTCTACCATGGTCTTCCACTGTCTTGGGTTAGAGTTGTCTTGCTTAAGAGTACACTCAGGCACACAATTCTATCTTATTTTTATTCAATTTCTTACTTCATCTTCTTTTTTTTTAAATAGTGTGTTGGGCTGGCTTAATAGAAAGGCCATGGGTGCCTGGTTGTTTATCAAGAGGTCTTTTCCTTATCCTATTCTTTTTCTTCTTCTCAAAACCGTCCTGACTGTCCTCACTTCCGTTTAAGTTGCTATCTTGGAGGTTGTTTAGCCTTGCCTCAAAGTTGACCAGTTTTTCCAACTCCTTTTTTTATAGTCTATGTGTTTGATCAATCACTTTATCAATATTTGCTTGAAGCAGATTGTTTTTGTGATCATTCTTTTAAATTTAGTTATTTAGATTGATATATCCTTTTTTATCACCATTAATTCCTCTTCTGTCCGGAGACATCGAGCCAAATCCGGGACTAATACGTCCTAGATTTCGTCAATATTCGTGGTCTTCAGGCAAATATTCAAGACCTTACTGTTGTGTCCAGACAGTATGATACTATTTTGGGCTCAGAAACTTTATTTCTAATACGAGGCACTCACATGAGCTCCTTATAACTGGTTTTAAGAAGCCAATAATGTTAAAATGCGATGCCATCCCTTGGACCAGTGGAATGGCGGTGTATATTAGGACTGAGTACCCTGCTTCTCGTAAGTCCTGCTATGAATGTAGATGTCATGAGATTCAGGTAACAAAAGTTTGTGGCAGGAAAAACAACTTCTATTTGTTTTCGATCTACTACCATCCACATACTGATGTTCCTATCTTCGGTTGTCTTCTTTCCAATATGGCTAGGATAAAAGATGATGATAGAAAGGCCTCTTTTGTATTTGTTGGTAATTTTAATGACCACCATAGGGATTGGTTAAATTCTGATTCTCCTGTCGATCACCATGGCTTAAGAGATTTAGACTTAGCCTCTGAATCAAGCTGTGGGCAAATCATAATTGAAGTTACTCTCAGGTCTGGTAACGGTAATTGCTAAGACCTCCTATACACCAACTGTCCTGGTCATATAACAATTAGTGAGGGTTCTCCAGTTGGGACATTTACTCATGCCTTCATTTAATTAGTAGTGAAGACTGAGCAGCCTGTTCCTGGTGTATCAGAGTCATGTAAGATTTATATGAAATCTCAGGCAGACTGGATTGGGATCTTGCATGATTTTCTGGGTTTGAAATAATCTCAATTGTATAGTAGGGTTAATCCTGTTGCACCTTTTAATGAGAATCTAGTCAACATAATTGATAGGCGTATCCCTTCTCGTGTGGTAAGGTACCGAATTAAGGAAAAACCATGGTTCAATGATGATTGTAGACGTGCTTATTTGGAGAAGCAGAAGGCCCATCATCTTTCTAAGGGTAAAAGATCAGACTTGACCTGGAATAACTATACTCAGCTAAGAGCTTTTGCTCCGAGTATTTATGCTTCAACTAAAAATGAATAAAATCTAACAATAAAAGAAACCCTTTCTGGTACGATATAGGACCATAAATGGTGGACTAGCCTTAAATTTGCACTCTTTAGAGGCGATGCAACAGTTCCTCCTTTATTTAAATTGGATTGTTCTGCCACTCTTTGTCTAAAGGAAAAGACAACCGTTTTGGTAGATGTGTTTGACAGTAAGCAGAGTAATGAGAAACTTGAGCTTCCTCATTCTTGTTTTCCTGTGGCTAAGGTAACTAGTCTAGCTTTTTGATGTCGTGAAATTAAAGCTCTGTTATTGGACCTTGATGCGTATGGAGGTGTAGACCCAAATGATATGTTTCCTTTTTTATATAAAGACTGCAGATTTCTTAGTTCCAAAGATATTTGTTATTTTGTGCATGTTAGCAAGAAGTGAAGCTTTTCGCACTTGTTGGAGAATTGGTAATGTTATTCCAGTATGTAAATTAGTTAGTGGTAGCTCAACTCCAACTGATTACCGCCCAGTTTTCATAACCCCCATAGTATATAAAGTTTTTTAACGTCTGTAAGCAAAGTGTCTTATAAGGTTTGCTGAAGGCAATCATCTGTTTCCTATTTTGCAATTTGGATTTCGTAAATGCCATGGAACATGTGATGCCCTTCTTACAATCCAGAAATTCCTTGATTGTGGTCAAGAAGTTTGTATTATTAGCCTTGATATTAGTGCTGCCTTTGACCGTGTTGATCATGAGGACCTTGTTTTCAAAATCAAACAGTTGTGAGCCGGTTGGTCGTTTCTTAGCATCATTACTGAATTGTTAAGAAATAGATCGCAAAGAGTTGTTGATGGGCACCATAGTGAGTATAGGATTGTGATATCTGGAGTTCCTCATGTTAGTGTTCTTGGCTCATTACTTTTCATACTATATACACATGAAATGGGGTTTGACCTAGATAACAAGATTGTTGCATATTAGGAAGATGCTACTCTCTTTGCATCAGAATCCCTTAATAGACATCTAGCCAAAATTAGTGCATGTTGCAAATTATGGAGTATGTAGTTGAATCCTGACAGAAGTCATAGTATGATTGTAAGGAGGTCAAAGACAGTGACTCCACAACATCCGGATCTCAGCATTGATAATGTTTCTTTGACTTTGTGTGACTCTTTAAATTTTAGGTGTGGATCTCGACCACAAATCAACTTTTGAGAAACACATTAGGTCTATGTCTTCTTGAAACGTAAGAAGAGGAAAAAAAAAGATCGCTTATTGGAAAAGTGTTTAAAGATTTTTGGTGATCAATCTATTCTGAAGAAGTGTTTTAATTCTTTCATTCTACCTTGTTTTGAGTATTGTTCTCCTGTTTGGTCTTCAGATGCTGCTTCTCGTCTTAATTTGTTGGACAGAGACTTAAATTCCTTATTCTTTATCTACATAATAATAATCTTTGGCGCCATTGTTAAATTAGTTCATTATGTATGTTGCATAAGATTTTTTATAATTCTGACAATCTTTTACATTCTGGTCCTCCCACGACATTTCCATTTTGTTTATAATTATATGCATGCAGTTAATTCTCATAGTCAGGCCTTCTCAGTTATGAAGCTCAATACTATACAGTACTCTAGAAGTTTTATTTCAGCTGTGATCAGGCTAGGGGATGATATCCCAATTTGGGTAGCTGAGTCAGTAGAACTACAAAAGTTCAAAGTTGCAGCTGCTAACGTTTTTATGTTGAACAGCCTGACATAAGTTCTTTTATAGTGATTATATGAAATATTTTTTAAAAATATTTTTAAAGTTTCAGAACGATTCTATTTCAATTGTTCATTATTTCTTATATCATTACTTTATTTCCTTATTACTCTTCTTCATTGGGCTATTTTTCCCAGTTAGGGCCCTTGGGGTTATAGCATCTTGCTTTCTCAAACTTGGGTTGTAGCTTAGCTTGTAATATTAACACAACTACTACTACTACTACTTATACTATTACTACTACTACTACTACTACTTATACTATTACTACTACTACTACTACTACTACTACTACTACTACTGAAAGAAAATAATAATAATAATAATAATAATAATAATAATAATAATTATGATATGTTGTAAAAACCACCATAGAACGATGTTCTTTGTGTTAATACTGTTTCTTCTGTACTACTACCTATATCTCTCTGACTGAAGCCCATTTCTAACATCTTGATGACTGCAGCTTAGGTCTATTATTCTCTAGCTAGGATCACTACATTGAGTGATATATTATTGTAATTTGTTTTTCTTTTTATATTCATGAACTATTACTTGCACCGATCTATTGAGTATCCAAATATGTTTGAGAAGCACTTCCAATGATAACTTATTCCCAGCTGGTATGTCTGATTGGCTGAAGAGAGGCAAAACAGCATCTGCTAATAAGAATCATAATCTCCAGAGAAGCATTATAATATAGCAAATTACTGGCCTGCTTTTTCAGATAAAGTAAAGGTAACAGAATATATTTTTTTGAGAGACTTAAATTTCTCCATGTTCACATGTTGGCAAGGATAATGGTTTGTTTTAATTGGTGTGTTCTATATGTTAGATGATAATCGACTGGTTGTAGTTCATTCCATACAACTTTAAGAAATATTAAGGGGGTTTTTGTTGTGTTCATATTCAGTGGTTTCTTCCCCTCTTCAGATATAAAATAGCTATTGAATCCATTCTATAGAAGTAGGAGTTACTATTTGCTTGGTACTGTATCATCACTGGAAATAAGGTTGGTGACCCTGTGGTAGTTTTTGTCTCAGCTGTAGATCAACAACTATTGTATTTTTCTGTTTTCACTCAATAAATGACTTAAGAGGATTATTGCCATACACAACCAAATGACGTTGACTTGATAATGTCAGGCACTCGGGGAATGCCTCTCTCTCTCTCTCTCTCTCTCTCTCTCTCTCTCTCTCTCTCTCTCTCTCTCTCTCTCTCTCTCTCTCTCTCTCTCTCTCTCTCTCTCTCTCAGAATACCTTGTTTTCTTTTTCTTTACTTGCTTTAAATCATCACCAACAACCAAACAAGTTAGATTCCTCTTATTACAATCCCCACTGGTTTTCCTTGTCTAGATTTCATTCTGGTATAGTTATAAGGGAAAAATGCTTTTAAATCCAGATTTTTTCTATACCTTTGTGAATTTGTTTACTTGGTGTGACCATCTGACATTAAGGCTTTAGCAAAGAAATTTCTCCATTCTTCTGTGACGACTAGTTTTGCTCTGTAGTTGTCAGCTTTCATTGATTGTCTGCTAAAAAGCAGGATTGTTTGCTAATTCCATAATATTATTTAAAAAAAAAGATATTCTTAAATTCCTCAAATCCTATTTGGCCATCTTTAGTTAGGATTAACATAGCATATCAGGAGTAAAATCCTTCTTCTGGGAAGTATGTTATACAACATCCATCACAGGGAACTTCACATATAAACCTGAAATGCCAACAAGAAAACTCCTGTGATATTTTAATGTTATCCATCTTGACCTCCGTCCTACCGGTTATATGTTGTTGACACTTTGTGTGGTTCTCCATGTTAATATTGTAATTTAGTTCTAAATTCTCTGTATCTTCCAGGGCATTCCATGACAGTAGAGACTTTCCTACAACATATAGGATATACTTCAACTTAATTATGTAAGTAATGCCATCTTTCTGCATTATTTGATATATTGGCCATTACCATTGTATTAAAAGCATTTGTAGATTATGTAAATATTATGCAGTCATCAGTAAACTACTAGAGGTTAGGTAGTTGAAGCAACCCTTTAGTAAAGTAACCTTACAAGCAACTCACTCCGTCTTAGTTGTAGTACTTTGGTTTGATCCAGAATAGATGTATTCTTAAAATCATTTGTTCTGTTAGAACACATGTGTGACTGGTACAATGTTGGTTTAGCTGATAATTCTTTAAAAGAAGTAAAACTTCCTGTGGGAGGATCACCACTATTAAAAGATTTAACTAAAGATAATCCACGAAGAGTTCCTTTTTTAGATATAAAAGAGTGTCTGATGGATCTTAACTGAATTGGACAAATCTGTACAGTTTAGGTACTTTATATGAGGTTGAAAATCGTGACCAGGTGCATTCATATGATAAGGCTTAATGGATCTAGTCTGTGTTATATCATCAAGGTAAGTTAGCCACACTCCTTATGTTCCATATCAAATATCCGTTGCAATACCTTAAACCTACTGAAAGATTAACCTCACCATCTTTCAAACCTTTTTTTTTGTTCATTGGTTTTGTCAATCCAGATGAGCTTAATTTTTTTCTAACTGTAATATTCTTTCAACTGTATACCCAGGCCTATCTATTCTCACTCCAATTTAGGCCTTATATATTGCATTCTCTACAGTAAATTTTGAAGCTCAACTAGTCATATATCTTTTCATTAGATTGATACGTCAGACCTGTGAGGAAAACGCTTTCTGTGATAGGATCATCATAAGCCATCGGAACTCACAGTCTTTCTATACATATTTCTTTATGACATCCTTCTTTTCAATGAGACTTTCATAAACATGATATCTGAGGCCAGAGATTACTTTTAGACGTCTTAAAAGATACATTTAAAATAAATTAGATAAATTTTCAATCTTAGTGAAACCAATCTTTTTTATTTCGAATACAGAAGCTTGAAAAAAAAAAAGTTTTCAGTCATGTTCCAGATAGCTATCCTCATTCAAATATATAAATTCTGTGCTCTAAGATTGCATAAATATTTCAGAACAGCCATGAAAGATTTTCTCTTAGGTTTTAAGTTATGTGAGCTTATTTGAAGACAATGTATTCAAAGCAAAACTTACAAAAAAAAAGGAATATATGATGGATTTCCCTTTATTTTAGTTCTTAAACTATGAAATGAATTCTCCTAATCTCTTTTAAAGAAAAAGTTCTGAATTATAATAAAAATATTACGTATATATCTCTGGTCTGTTTGACAATAGATCAAGTTTATTAATAAACATGAAAGACATATTTTTTATGACTAAATTTTTTCAGGTCTGACATTGCTGGTCCTCCAGCGTTTGGGAAATATTTGCTTCCTTGAACAAGGCTGTCATTGGAGATGAACCAACAAAAGAAATCAGATTCCATGAACTCTTACACTCTCTCTAAGTAAGTCTCGGTAAATGGAAATTTGTGGTGATAATCCTAGTATGTGACTTGCTTTTTTTATATATATTATCGGTTGAGTCTCCCTGTTCCTTATATCTAGGTGTCTTCTCCACTAACTCTACCTTGATCTGGTATAGAAGCCAATGAGTTTAAAAAGAAAATCATCAATTATACACTAGGGGTTTTTTCCGCACTCCATAATACGTGTTTTTTTTTTTTTTTTTTTTTTTTTAGTACGCTGGGTTTATAGAGAACTACTTTGCACTGTACTTCAACATCAATGCATTGGATTGGCAAATAGTGAATCAAAGCAAAATAAAAAAAAATAGAATGTAATTATGTACTTTAATCAATAGATTGGTTTCAACAGTATGAGGTCGGTGATGAGTTATTCAGCTACTCTCGGTTTATGGGAAATGTGAGTGCGTGACATTAAAAGTTTTGATAAATCCATATATTTTAACACGATATACTCAATTCTAATCCTCTGCTAGTCCCTCACTTTCAGATGTGTTTTTTCCTTGAACTTTTTGCGAGCTTTAAAACAAGTCATACCCAGCTATTTTTTTTTTTTTTTAGTTATCAGCCTATTCGATGTCAAGGTGTCTATCTTTATAATCATCCAATGATGTCTTTTGTCTCTGTCTATAAATTGAGCAGTTTCTCTAATGGGTGTTAACTATCAGAATTTGATCATACCAGGTCTTCTATACTGAATTGCTGCCATTGCTAGATTGCCATAATACTGTACTTTCCTACCATCATTTACAAGAGTTTCCTTTATTAGTATTTAGTCGTGAAATGTCTTTTGCAGAACATAATAGACTTCATGCTAGCAACTTCTACACAAACAAACTACGCCATTTACCTCATTCTTAACCAAACTAATTTGAAAGCTGCTTTGCTCAAAGTTTAATTTTTGAATTCATAGCAGTAGTTTCCTCGGTATGCCTCATTCATCAGCGAAGCTGAAGTTAAATATTCAGGCTAAATCCTAAAATTAAAAGAATCAGAAAATGGTAATGCACACTTATTTTGCAACTAACTCCCTGTCCTGAATAATATGTTAAGAAAATTAATGAAAAAACTTCCTTAAATAAAAAAATCAATTGAATAATTACATGCTAATATTTGATAATGTTCAGACAGTTGTGCAGTATGAAATCTGTTTTAATTCTCCAATATCAAAAGGTTTTCATAGGACTTTTAGAATGTTTAAAATAAACATTATGCACTTTTAAGAACATTTTGTACAGTTGCTCTGAGAAATTCAATTCAAATCTCCTTGTGAGCCAACCTGGTCAGCTATATACTCCATCATAGTAAATATAGATACTGGTAAATTCTATAATAGTCTAACTCAGTTATCTACCACACATATAAATCATTTCAAGTAAAAGGTTTATCGTTAGCTGACTTTTGATCCTAGGACAAATGAGCGCTTATATTTTAGCGTCATATTTCAAAAAAATTGTTTTTATAGTTGTTTGATATAGGAATCTTTCTCTCTCTCTCTCTCTCTCTCTCTCTCTCTCTCTCTCTCTCTCTCTCTCTCTCTCTCTCTCTCTCTCTCTCTTTGCTTGGATTATACAATAGTTAAAATCATTATA
>NC_090767.1:1438307-1450807 GCF_036898095.1 Palaemon carinicauda | reverse complement strand
GACGGCAATGCATACTGCCAGAAACCACATCATCTGTTGGCAGCTATGGTCGCTACCATTAGCCGATGATTTGGCTGCCGACAGCTGGCGGCTACCGGCAGTTGGCAGCTGCGGCAACTGGCGGCTGCAGGCGGCTGCCGGCTGCAGGCGGCTGCCGGCTGCTGGCAGCCATGATGGTTGAGAGTGGGAAGTCCCTTGCTATCCCCAAGTTTCCCCAGTTCTCCCTTGGACTGTTATTCACGAGTTCTGTTTCCGGATTACCGCCGGCCAGGCCAGTACAGATAAGTGCTGACTTAGATGGCAGCACGCCGACTGTACTGATACTGCTGGAAGCTAGCCTGCCGGCAGTGTATTGGCGGCACTTTACTGGCAATAGTTCTATAGCTGGATGGAAGCCTGAATGGTACATTCTCCCCTTATATTGGAACCTTATATTCGGAAGAAAGGCAGTAAAATGAGACTTTTACATCATTAATTACTGTATACATTCTCAATAAAGGAGTAGCCTTTCCTCAATGCTATATCTCTCTCTAGCTAGCATACTAGATATGCCGGCAAGACCTAGTTATGCCGGCAACATGCCGCCTGAACTACAGTATATATTATACAAGTAGCTAGTATATCTACAGTATAGAATATACTGCAGATAGAAAACTACTATATATTTAATACTAGTAGTCATTTCCAATATATCTGTGATATCCAACACAGGCATTTGCTGAACCCAATCCCATATTGAATGAATATGATTTCTTCAATATCCTGATTAGAAATCAGTATTCGGATTACCCTACAATATTAAATAACTTCAAGGCAGGAGTGATACACTCCTAACCCTTAAAGGGTAGAGCCTTTATCCTTAAGTCTCCCTGATCAAGAAACTCTATATTTTAATATTGTAAGGAAGGCTACAGCAAATAGGCTGAGTGTGATATACAAATATATGTCTTTATTTTCCCTAGTCCAGCTGGCTTCATGCTAGATGGACCGTACTGTTATATGCTACTATGAAGGCAGCATAATGACTAAACTACAATACATGATGTACAGTAGCCAGTAAATTGCAGTATAGACTTACTGTAATTAGAAAACTACAGTACCATTATACAGTAGTAATTTCTAACATACCTCGAGTTTCCTTGTACGAGCATTCCGCTGGTACCACTCATATATTGAATGAATAGTTTTCTTCAATATTCTGATTGAGAATCAGTCATCCTGACCCCACAGCATTAACATTATTTTGGGACAGTGAATTGGTACTTCTCTACCCCTAGGGGTAAGATCCCTTCTACTAGGAATTACTCAATAGAGGAACCCCCATGTAGTTAATACTGAGGGGAGGTAACAGCATTTGCTCGCAGGGGTACACAAGTATGTATCTCCTACTATCCCTTTATAGCTTACTATCCTAAGCTATTCTGTTGTAGATGACCTTTGCATGTTGATTATCAGGGAAATAATCCTTTGTATATTCATTTGGTTTTCCTTTCTTTACAGGAGGAACACCAGATACCTTGTGCTGCAGTCCTCTGCAAGGCCAAGAGTAAGTATTTTTACGGTCATAATACTTGCAGATTTCATGCCCCCTGCAATATTATTTCCGGATCCCTACATTATTGGAACCCACAGGTTTGTAATATATGTTGGACATTGATGTCTGAAGGTTTTGAAAATCCCAAGTCTACGGAGACTAGGGATACAGCTCAATACAAATTACGCAACTGGGTGAGAGGCTTCCAAAAAATCTCACCAAACCCTTCCTACCTAATGATAAGATGCGTAAGTAACTATTTCCAAAAGCAAGTAAGGAAATAGTAGTGCCTAAGGAGCCAACTACATCCCTTGATGGCCAGAAAACCTTTGGGATTGAGGGCAAGAAGTGCCCCAAGGTAGAGGTGAAAAATGTCGTGTCGGAATTTCCTCCGCCTATGCCGGCTATAGAGCCATCGATGTCGACATCTTTGTCTTCTACTCCTCTATTGGATAAAATGGTACAATTATGTATCCAACTGAAGAATCAGATAGAGAGCTTTCGTAAACAAAACGAAAAGCAGGAAGAAAAATGCAAGATAAAGCCTCGCAAAGCTTCTCTTGTCGCTTCCCAGGGATCAGTCAATCGACCCATGGATCAAGACCTACTAACATGCTCCAAAACCAATCCCTGGAGGTTTGCGGAGCAGATGCCGATTTTAAATGGCAATCTCTACCTCTCAGAGTAAATGGGTGCTGTTCCTTTGGACAAAATTAAATTTTGGCCAAGCTTTGATGCTTTCCCTAATTGTTGGGTTCAACTGAAGTACGAACCAAAGTCAAGGAAAGGAACGGGACCAAAGGAGGTCATGATTCTCGACCATGATAAGGCACAGACTATCCTCTCAGGTGGTCTAAAAAAGGCGGGTTATTCAGAGTCAAAAGTATTCTCACTGAATAACAGACACCCTTCCTTTCTTGGTTCTTCTTCACTCTCATTTCCCTTTACGGGGAAGGCATTTTTATTAGTTGCCAAAGCGGTGAGGCGGGTAAGCCATGTCCCACACTCGAAGAGTGCAAGCCTCTGTCACCAGCTTTTCCCGGACAGGAAAAGGATTGAAAGGAAGTCCATTTGACTTTTTCAGTAGGAAAGTTAGACCCGGATGTCGCAAGTCGACAATTTAATGCATGTCTTCCTAAATTATCTGAGTTACTCTTGCATAATGATCAAGAGACAAAGGAGAGACTTGCAACTTCCCTTTCTCTACAAAACAACATAGAGTTTTGTTCAGCCTAGGAAAATACCCCAGATATACTCATGGTCATTGCCAAAATCCATATGGCTACCTTAGTGAAGGACCTTTACGACTTTATGAAGGCTAGGAGAGCATGTAGAGAGTTTGTGTTCGCTGCTGCAACAGTGAAACACAACTACCTTCGAACATCGGGGGTAAAGACCTCTTCTCACACGAGGTAATTAAGAAGGTAATTAAGAACGCCACCATGGAGAACATAAGTCTTCTCCAAAAATGGGGCATCCTTTCAAAGAGAAAATCTTCCATGGTTGTGGGTCCCAACCTTAAAAGAAGATCGAAAATGCTGGAAATATCCCGGCTGCTCAACAACATCCCACTATTCCAGTGACCACGATGCCACAGGCAGATGGTCAAAAGTCTAAACCTACTGACTATTCAAAGCATAAAGACGCCTATGCTAGGAGGAACATTCCTTCAGGATTGAAAGACCTTCGATCCTTCGGTCCAAAGCCTATTCAAGATGAGCCCTTGATGGGATACGGAAATGTCCCCACCATCTTTTCCTTACTTTCTCCTACAATTCAAAATCCTCCTGGAGTAGTATACATGAGAGCTATAGAGCATACAGGTGGTAAGAAAACTATAGCCCATCGAGTTCCAGGGAAGACGTTTTTGTGTTCACGAGAAGGACTCAAGAAATCTCTGAGTCATTCTGAACTTGTCGCCACTCAACAAGTTCATAGAAAACAGCAAGTTATGAATGTTAATCCTTCCGAACATATGGACCGTGTCCCAAATAGGGGTGTTTGTACACTTGTCAGACCTGAAAGGTGTCCTGCGGAACCTTCCAGTCAGCCACCCCCCTTCCTCCTATCTAGAATTCAAGTTACAGAAAGTAACATTCATCCTAGGAAAGATACGTGTCGGACTCACAGTCCTAAGTATCTTCATAGGATTGGCAAACTTAGTCACTTCAAAGTCAAGCCTAGAAATTGTTCAGGCATTTATATACCTGAACGAGAGGCTGGCGTGGGCAGCACCCGAAGTGGCTGGCCAATGTGCATTCAAGGAAATGACACAGTTCCCAGGACATCATGGATGAGAGATAAGCTTCTAGAAGTTTCGACTTTCTCCAGCTCAAGGGTTTCAATGGCTGAAAAACCATTGAAGCCCTCAGTCACATCAGCTCTCCTTTCCCTTGGGAATTTAAAAGGATCACGTGAGGTCTGTCAAGAGACTCAGGTAATCAGTCAGATTTCAAAGACCCCAACAGGGACAAGCGCTAAACTTTCCCCAGTTCGCAATAGTGACACACCTAGTGCAAAGTGCACGGCGAAAAGATGTGTTAAGAACCTGGAGAAAATACACATCAAATGCTTGAAGAGATAAAAAAAGACTGATATCTGTCCCTCTTTAATCCCTCCTCTAACAAAAATTATAGCACGAAAGTCCCAAGACTCTGCTGGTCCTATCATGAGTGGGGAAGCCCCTCCACACAGATCACACTTCCTACAACTGATCTTGGACACCGAAGCGATAATAAGACGTCACAATTGAACGTTTCATACAGTCTAGGTGAAGTTACCCATCCCTTTCTTAAAGGGATGGCACCTGCCTGCAGTTCATTTACAACTGATCCACAAGGAGACAGTGGTTGCACTATTTCGGTCCAAGCCTATAGAGTTGGAATTGTCCATGGACGCAGACCTATTCCCTCCTAGATGGGAACAAGTCCTGGAACTGCAATTTGACCTCTTCATCACGAGCGTCTTCAAGAAACTACCTCGATATGTAGCCCCATACGAGGATCTTCTAGTGGGGCTGATAGACTAGATGAGGCTGGTCCTAGCTCTAATCCTAGGTATATTTTCGAAGGTTCAGAAATCAACTACCTTCGTTTTATCACAGAGAACCCAAACCCTTCATTTCATGATTTTCTTACTCTAACGGTTAGAAAAAGATTTGGGATCTCAGAAGGCAATATAGAATTCTTAGAAAAATACAAAGCTAAGTCAACTAGAAGACAATATGAGTGTTCCTGGAAAAAGTGGGTTGCGTTTGAGAAAGCAAAAGGACCGAAAGAAATTTCAATGAACTTCTGTGTGTCCTTCTTTGTCCACCTTCATAGCCAAGGTCTGGCGGCCAATATGATAAATACGTGCAAGTCGGCCTTGACTAGGCCTCTCCTATATGCCTTTCAAAAGCTCATCTCTTGGTCTTTGGACAAGGTCCTACATTATGCCTCATCTGTGAACAATGAAGATTGTTCTCTTAAGGATCTAACCCAAAAGATTATTTACCTGTTTGATATAGCCTCTGGGGCTAGAGTTAGTGAAATAGTGGCCTTATCCAGAGATGAGGGTCACATTCAGTTCACGGAAGTGGGAGAACTGAATCTCTTTCCTGATCCATCCTTTCTCACTAGAAACGAGCTACCCACTAAGAGGTGGGGTCCCTGGAGAATCTGCCCTTTGAAGGAAGATGTCTTTCTATGTCCTGTAGAGTGTCTAAAGGTCTATCTTCGTAGAACTTCAGACTTCAAGGGAGGACAGCTCTTTAAAGGAGAAACTCCTGGATCAAATTTATCCCTGAAACAACTAGGGGCGAAGCTCACCTACTTTATTCGTAGAGCAGATCTGGACTGAACTCCCGCAGGTCATAATCCGAGAAAGATTACTTCATCATTGAACTTCTTTCAGTATATGGACTTTGAGCGTCTTCGTTCATACACTCTATGGAAATCATCCAGAGTGTTCTACAAACACTATGCAAAACAAGTGCAAGAACTGAAACACTTCGTAGTTGTGGCAGGTAGTGTATTAAAACCTGCCCCCTAATTACTGTGGTAAACAGTTAATAGTTTCGGACCTCACATGTCCTCGCACATGTACTGGGTGAGAATCATCCAGAGCGTTCTACAAACACTACGCTAAGCAAGTCAATGATCTGAAGCAGTATGTGATGACGTCAGGTAGAATATTTAACCTGCTGTCTAATTCTACGATGAACAGATAATTGATTGGGACTCAATTAAAGGGAGAAGCGGTCATCCTTCTCAGGTGTGACCTCTTTTGATTAAGTGTTACCATGGTGACACTAGCTCTGTTCAAAATCCCAGGTGTGGAATTATACAGATAGCACTAGTGCCGGTGTACGTAGTACACAGTGCAGATAGAAGTAACCAGTACAGGAATTATGAAGAGAAATTGTTTTATAAATTTTCTTCAGTCTGAGAGCGGCACTCATCACTTCTTACTTCAAGAAAGAAATTTAGTCTCTGTACTCGTTACAGGTATAATCCCATTGTCATACTACATTCGGTTTACTAACCCTCTCTTTTAGTCATTCATTAGGAATAAATGTCTATTTGAATGTAGTGCGTCCGTTTTCGCCAGACAATTGTATGTATACATGCCAGTGTTCTTTGACTTGCCAAAGTAAGTATTCCTCATATATTTGTATGCAACAAATAATAGATATAAGAGACACTGATGTTAATTCAGCAAAATATACAACTATGAGACTATTTGTATATTCAGTGTATACTTATATTTGGTCATTCAATATATGTTAACCTCGAGATCCCTTTTCTACTGTCTAGAATGACTCTTCCCTGTGGGAGGTAGGAAGCACTAACATTGTTTATGATTAGTGATGTTGACGAATAACGGTGACGTCACTTGTCTCAATTTGTCTACATGACCATAGAAAAGGTTGCTATAAGGTTAAGTCACTGATGAAAATCCACAGATACATTAATGCTCTGTTATGCCTCCATCAGGACGACATGGCTTGAGCCCGAAAAACGGCTTTTGAGTGAAGCAAAAAATTCATTTTTGGGTGAAAGGGCCATGTCGTCCTGATGGACCCACCCATCTCTTCTAAAAAGAAAAGATCTTCACAGTATCCCTCCCGTGGTACTGTATCTGTAACACCGTGGTCAATGCTACAAGGAATGTCCGCCATCGTGGGAATGGCGCTGTTGACATTCTCAATAGTAATATGAGAACGGCGGTAGCCTTGATACCGCGCCCCTTTTATTTTGCCACACCTTCTAGAAGCGAAAACGCTATTAGGGGTGCAGATTGCTAAGTGGCGTGTCAAGAATACGTCCTCTGATATTATGCGATATCCTTGAGAGAAAATTTAAGGATATTCGCTTCAGGAGTTAGAATTCTGGATACCTAAAGGCAAAATTCTCTGGGAATATCACTGTAGTACATATATCCCTTAGGAAGCTACTCTAAGGAACTTCAATCAGGACGACATGGCCGTGTCACCCGAAAATAGATTATTCGCTTCACTCAAAATCAGTTATATATATATATATATATATATATATATATATATATATATATATATATATATATATATATATATATATATATATATATATATATATATATATATAGTGTGTGTGTGTGTATGCATATTTCAGTTATGCCTTTTTCGTTGTCTTGTCAACCAGGATGATACTAGCTCCTATACAGCCATCCCAAAATATTATTATTCATTACAGAGACACTAACTTAGAGCTTTAGCAACACTATCATGTTATTTCTTATATTAATCCTGAGCAAGTGCTGAACATTCACTGTTCATTTGGATGATGGTTTCTTCTTTTACCATACAATTCCGTCTGCTGCTCATTGAACAGGTCTTGTTCTTTAGATATGATCATTTGCTACCATTACCATCCTTTCCATTTTCTGCTCAAGTTCTTATCTCTATAGCCACTGCCATGATGTTTTACTATCCAATTCTTCAATTGGCCTCAGGAATTGTTCTTTCCATTTTCTGGTGTGTCTTTTTTACTCTCACCTAATATTCATGTGAGTTTTAATGCTCCTTCAATAGATTATCTCCCCATGCACTCTTTATCCATTCAGCTTCATTTGTCTTTTATTACCTTTCCTATAGCTCTAATTTTGATGATGACTATTCTTCCACACTGTGAGTCTTTTTCCTCCTTCCTGTTGAAGTATACGCAGCCGGTCAATATTAGTTCTTGGGTGCAGTGCTAGGGGCATGCTTATATATTCCTGAGGAAGTTGAGGGTGTTATCTTCTGCACAATATACCTTTAAGTATTCTATCTGCCTTGAGTGTCGTGTTATGTCCAAGGCTCTCTTGTAGTCTATCCCTACAAGAATCAGGTTGCTTTTCATCTCTTGATATTTCTTATATCCATTTTATTCCTCTGCATTTCCTTCTGCATTCTTTTTGCTGGCTCGAAATGATGAAGGTTTTCTCTTGGTCCATGAAGATACTTTTGCTGTTGATGTCTCATAGCAACTTCTACACTATTGGTTGGCAGGGGATTGATTGGTCTATGGTGGCATGTTACGTTACCTTTATGTTTTGTCTTTTCGAATTACACAAATCCTTCCTGTGGCCACCCATTTTGATGCTTGTTGGTTTCGATTACATTGCTGGAGTTCATTTGTCATTCTTTTATATAAGGCCTTAAAGTGTTTAAGTCGTATCTAAGAGCTTCATAGGAGACTTGGGCTTTCCAGTTTGGATTTTTCTTCAGCTGGCTCTCTATAGCCTCTGATGTGATATCAGAAAACCTTTGTTTAACTCTTCCATATTCATTGCTTTTATTGTCATGTAATCATTTTATTCTCTTATTTTGGGCTGATGGATTTTTCCAAATGCCTTCCCAGAGCTGTTTGAAAGTTTTTGCTTCTTGGCTGTTTTCTTGGTGGTAATTTTTGCCTTTTAGTTGGCTCTATATGTTTTTCCAGTTTGTTTTCAAGAGTTTGTTGTGCTGATATTCTATGCGTTTTGTTCGCATATCTAAGGATCTTCTGTGCCTTAGCCTCTAATCTTTGTATTATGTCTTCCATTATGTTGCTGAGGCTCTTCTCTTCCACTATGTAATTGCATTCAGTTCCTTCCATACGTTGCCCCTTCTCAGCGTGATTTCTGCCTTGTTTGAAGCTTACTAAAGTCAGCTCTCAACACTTATTTGGTTTTCTTCTCAATGTAAATTGAGTTGTATACCTTACTGCCAGACAAAGCCTTTTCATTTGAATGAGTTCCATTTACGTCTTTAGAGCTAATTTCTGTATTTGTAATCACCATTACTCAGTTTGCTATTTAACCCATAGTTGGTCATACCAATATAGAACTTTTACTCTAACCACTGAGCCACTCCGAGCACTTCATTACCCCCACCAAGGACGATATGTACTTGAGTCGCTTTATTTATTTACTTATTTTGCTGTGTGTCTCTGGATAGGATTACGTCAAGAAGACAAAACGGATTTTGACGACATTTTCACCACATATAGATAGATCTTAGTTCATGGAAGACGCCATTGAATTTTGGAGATGATTAATACCTCGATCCTGAATCTAGATCAGGATTTGCTTTTTTCCCAATTCAAAAACTGCTTCAAAACAAACACAGATCTTGACGATATTTCCACATCAAAAAGTTTTTCACCAACTATCAATAAAGGATAGATATTATCCATCCAAAATAACCATGAAATTTTGGAAGTATTAACCCTGGATAGGTACGGTCCTCGGACACCCCTTTAAGGGTATACTCGGACGCGAACGACCCCGACGCCAAAAAAAATTCTTGAAAAATCAGTTTTTGCAGTAACCTCCTTTTTTCTTTTGCCAAAAAAAACTTCAATGAATGCTCAAAACAACTGTATAGATAAATACTACTCATCTGCAGAAAAACTATTTATTATAAATATTTTAAAAAATTAAGTAGAAAAAAAAAAGACCTGACATAAAAATTCATAAAAAAAAAGTTTATACATATATACACAAATCCTTTTAGGAATTGATTCTTGAATGTTTAGGACACATCTTGATGTATTTTGGATGAAGTCAGACCCATGGAGGTGAAGATCTGATATGAGAAAAAAAGGGTAACTTTTTTTGGCCAAAAAAATTTGTCCAAATTTCATGAATTTTTTTGGGTACCCAAATGAAATAGGAAGTGGCTAATTTTTTTAGGGAATAAACATATGTTATCCTAAAATAGAAATGTGTAAAAAAATCTTCATTATTTTGTAAATTACATTTATATCAGGGGCCATATCTAAAGGTAATTTTTTGAGTACTTAGAAATTCCGTAAAAAAATACATATATTTAATATATAATATGATATTTATGCAGGTAAAAATATACGAAAATATCACAAATTCTATAGGGAACAAGAATATATATAGATAGGGCAGCTTACGCTTCGGATATGTCCACAAAATGGCCGCCAACCACACTGACGCAGACTCCCTAATCTGCCACTTGAAATGTAGGAAGGGTATGTCTATTTCAAGGTGTTATTTACTAATCTAATTATTATTGGATATGCATAAAAATTGTATGGTGGGTTGCTGGATAATTGTCGATTATTTTACGACTATAAAATTAAAATTCTGACCCAAAAAAATTTTTTTGAAGGGAAATAAAATCGAAAAAAAAAATGTAAAACAATATTTTAGCTAAAAAAATTTGATGATATTCAATCAAAAAAAAAGTAAACAAAATTTTCCGACAAATAAACATCTAGAGGAATCATTACTCTGTGATAGTTCCTTAGTACGTAGTAATTTTGAAAGAATTGGGAAAAAACGAAAAAATGGCAATCACCGGAAAATCGAACACATACCTATATATACGCCATATCTGGCTAAAAAAAAGATAGGCATGGGTAGCCAGATCATCTAGAAACACTTTCCAACACTATAAAAATATAAGTTTTGCGACACTACTTGCCAATTCCTTACGGTAACATGACTAAGCAAAAAAATGCAAAACAAATAAAAAGGGGCACTCGCGGAAAAATGGCTAACATTCTAATATACGGCATTTCAGAAAAAAAAAATTCAGCCACGTGCTAGGCAAACCATCAAGGCACATTTTCCGACAAATAAACATCTAAATGAATAATTACTCTGTGATAGTTCCTTAGTACGTAGTAATTTTGAAAGAAATGGGAAAAAACGAAAAAATGGCAATCACAGGAAAATCGAACACATACCTATATATACGCCATATCTTGCTAAAAAAAGAAGATAGGCATGGGTAGCCAGATCATCTAGAAACACTTTCCAACACTATAAAAATATAAGTTTTGCGACACTACTTGCCAATTCCTTACGGTAACATGACTAAGCAAAAAAATGCAAAACAAATAATAAGGGTACTCGCGGAAAAATGCCCAACATTCTAATATACGACATCTCAGATAAAAAAAAAGACATGCACGTGTTAGCCCAACCATCAAGGCACACTTTCTAACACATAAACATGAACAAAAAATCAATAATATACGGCAATTCCTTACTACGTAGTAAATTTTTACAAATATTGAAAAAAAAACAGAAATTGGCAACCGCAGTTAAATACCCAATATACCAATAACTACGTCGTATCTGACAAAAACAAAATCACGCATGGGTAGCCAGATCATCTAGACACACTTTCCAACACTAAAAAAGCAAAAGTTTTACGACACTATTTCGCAATATCTTACGGAAAAATGACTTGGCAAAAAAATGAAAAAAAATGAAAAAGGGACACTCGCGGTAAAATGCCCAACATTCTAATATACGACATCTCAGATAAAAAAAAAGACATGTACGTGTTAGCCCAACCATCAAGGCACACTTTCTAACAAATAAACATGAAAAAAAAATGAATAATGTACGGCAATTCCTTACTACGTAGTAATTTTTACAAATATTGAAAAAAAAACAGAAATTGGTAACCGCAGTTAAATACCCAATATACCAATAACTACGTCGTATCTGACAAAAACAAAGTCATGCATGGGTAGCCAGATCATCTAGACACACTTTCCAACACTAAACAAGCAAAAGTTTTACGACACTATTTGGCAATATCTTACGGAAAAATGACTTGGCAAAAAAATGAAAAAAAATGAAAAAGGGGCACTCGCGGTAAAATGGTCCTCGTGGTGATGAACGACATTTTAACTAAAAAAAAAAACATGCACATGGTAGCCAAACAATCCACCAAGACTTTCCACAACTGATAACCTATACAAGTTGCACCATTCTACGACAATTTCATAATACGTAATAACTTTGATAATTATGCAAACTACCCTAGAAGGGTAAACTCGGACGGGAACGACCCCGACGCGTCTCAGAAATCGGGGAAGGAGTACAGCTACAGCAATGCACATCTGGACACTACTAGAGCGTGTAGGGGAGACACCTCCTGCAGGTCGATCACCCACAAATTCAGTCACGGGGGTGAGTCACGTGAGAAAAACCTGTTTTTTTTTGACGCTCGGGGTCGCAAACGACCCACCGTACCTATCCAGGGTTAATTTCCACACATTCATCTTGTATTTCTCCCTCCTCCTCTTTAGTTAATAGATCATACTACCTCCTCGTAATATCAACAATACCAACAAAATTTGCCATATATACACTATTATATTCTATCAAAATTACTTCACAATCATTCTCCAGAAGCAAACCACTACCAATATCAAGTGATAAAGCATGCAATCTTAAAATGTCAATTCCTATAAAAAAAAACTACTAGGCATCTCATTCTCTCCCATTGCAATAATATTATGTTCCACCTCCATACTTCCCAGTTTTACTTTCAAACGCACTTCTTCCCAAACTAGCAAACTTCCTTTACCTATCCCATGAATTCTTACACTCGTACAATGCATTTTTACTTCCCAATTGTACTGCTCTATTTCCTTGATAACAGACATATTCACTAATGACACTTGCGCGCCTGTATCAATTATACTAC
>NC_090767.1:1423307-1433307 GCF_036898095.1 Palaemon carinicauda | reverse complement strand
TGCTTCGTGACAATTGCACTTGATAAGTTTCATTATAGCCTTAGGAGCAGATGTGTTTGTTGATGGAATGAGGAGCCACTTGAGACCAATCCTCTGCCAACCAAACATTACATTCTTCACTTCAGGCATGGGGATGGAAGGTTTGTGAGCATGTCCTCAGTCGAATGTTTTAACTAAGGGTCTCTCTAAAGGCATTTGGCATCGTAGCCATCTTATTTCCTTGAGCCACTTTTTTGGTGAAAGGAAACCCCCGAGCAGCTAGAAGTGTCCCTTTAGCTTAACCGAGAGTCACAAATCTGGTCAGAACTGCTTCTGTCGAGCTTGAAAGGGTTGAGTTTTTCCTGAAGTCCTGGTACCCTTGGATTATATCTTCCTCATGATGCTAATGTAAAGTAAGAATAATTTTCCCCCAGCTTCTCCTTCCACGACCAGCAAACTTTCTGGTGGTGTTACAACCAATCATCACATGCCAACCCAAAATGCATGCAGAGTTTTCAGGAGTTGGGTAGCTTTGGAGATCTGTGATGTCAAAGATCTTGTCCAGCTGGAACATGAAGATATTAGTTACCAAAGCTCTCTGGTGTTATATTTACTACAATAAGGCATCTGTGTCAGGACTCCATACTTGCATTACGTCGGAGGGTCTTCACAAATGTGTGAAGTGTGCAGCAGTGGCGATGATCATTGTGTCTGCCTCATCGTGGTTCATGTGTAGGCCTACCACTTACTCTACACAAGTACCAATATTTGTCCGTCTCCCACTGCATCCTTTATCTGATATGTATGAGGGTATATATAACCGCTTCTCATCATTGTAGGTTTAAATGAATTTTCTGCTAAATATGAAGTAAGTTATTTTTTTTTTCCTTTATAACTTAGAAACTGTTTCTTCCCAGTTAATGCTAAATTAGTTTATGCACTTACAGCATAGTAAGTTCCAGTGTTCTTTTGCTTGCCTGTTTTAACGATTCGTCTGTGTATGGATAAAAAACCAAATGATTCTCATAATAATGGTACATCTCCTTAATTTTGGCATTGAATATCCTTCTCAAATCCGATATGGGTTGGAGCTTAGAGCTGTTTGGAATCGAGTGCAGGCCTGCCATACCGTCAAAAACTATGCACTCATGTGAAGGCTCAAATGCTGATAACAATTCAGAATGCGGCTGATTAACTTATATTTCTCAGCCAATCATCAACAGATTCTTCATTAACCCTGGATAGGTACGGTGTGTCGTCCGCGACCCCGAGCGTAAAAAAAAAACAGGTTTTTCTCACGTGACTCACCCCCGTGACTGAATTTGTGGGTGATCGACCTGCAGTAGGTGTCTCGCCTACACACTCTAGTAGTGTCCAGATGTGCATTGCTGTAGCTGTACTCCTTCCCCGATTTCTGAGACGCGTCGGGGTCGAGCGCGACCGAGTTTACCCTTCTAAGGTAATTTGCATAATTATCAAAGTTATTACGTATTATGAAATTGTTGTAGAATGGTGCAACTTGTATAGGTTATCAGTTGTGGAAAGTCTTGGTGGATTGTTTGGCTACCATGTGCATGATTTTTTTTTAGTTAAAATGTCGTTCATCACCACGAGGACCATTTTACCGCGAGTGCCCCTTTTTCATTTTTTTTTCATTTTTTTGCCAAGTCATTTTTCCGTAAGATATTGCCGAATAGTGTCGTAAAACTTTTGCTTTTTTAGTGTTGGAAAGTGTGTCTAGATGATCTGGCTACCCATACGTGACTTTGTTTTTGTTAGATACGACGTAGTTATTGGTATATTGGGTATTTAACTGCGGTTGCCAATTTCTGTTTTTTTCCAATATTTGTAAAAATTTACTACGTAGTAAGGAATTGCCGTATATTATTGATTTTTTTTCATGTTTATGTGTTAGGAAAGTGTGCCTTGATGGTTGGGCTAACACGTGCATGTCTTTTTTTTTATCTGAGATGCCGTATATTAGAATGTTGGGCATTTTACCGCGAGTGCCCCTTTTTCATTTTTTCTCATTTTTTTGCCAAGTCATTTTTCCGTAAGATATTGCCAAATAGTGTCGTAAAACTTTTGCTTTTTTAGTGTTGGAAAGTATGTCTAGATGATCTGGCTACCCATGCGTGACTTTGTTTTTGTCAGATACGACGTAGTTATTGGTATATTGGGTATTTAACTGCGGTTGCCAATTTCTGTTTTTTTTAATATTTGTAAAAATTTACTACGTAGTAAGGAATTGCCGTATATTATTGATTTTTTTCATGTTTATGTGTTAGAAAGTGTGCCTTGATGGTTGGGCTAACACGTGCATGTCTTTTTTTTTTTGTCTGAGATGCCGTATATTAGAATGTTGGGCATTTTTCCGCGAGTGCCCCTTTTTATTTGTTTTGCATTTTTTGGTTTAGTCATGTTACCGTAAGGAATTGGCAAGTAGTTTCGCAAAACTTATATTTTTATAGTGTTGGAAAGTGTTTCTAGATGATCTGGCTACCCATGCCTATTTTTTTTTAGCCAGATATAGCGTATATATAGGTATGTGTTCGATTTTCCTGTGATTGCCATTTTTTCGTTTTTTTCCATTTCTTTCAAAATTACTACGTACTAAGGAACTATCACAGAGTAATGATTCATTTAGATGTTTATTTGTCGGAAAATGTGCCTTGATGGTTTGCCTAGCACGTGACTGAATTTTTTTTTTCTGAAATGCCGTATATTAGAATATTAGCCATTTTTCCGCGAGTTCCCCTTTTTATTTGTTTGGCATTTTTTTGTTTAGTCATGTTACCGTAAAGAATTGGCAAGTAGTGTCGCAAAACTTATATTTTTATAGTGTTGGAAAGTGTTTCTAGATGATCTGGCTACCCATGCCTATCTTTTTTTTAGCCAGATATGGCGTATATATAGGTATATGTTCGATTTTCCTGTGATTGCCATTTTTTCGTTTTTTCCCATTTCTTTCAAAATTACTACGTACTAAGGAACTATCACAGAGTAATGATTCATTTAAATGTTTATTTGTCGGAAAAAGTGCCTTGATGGTTTGCCTAGTACGTGGCTGAAATTTTTTTTTTTCTGAAATGCCGTATATTAGAATGTTGGCCATTTTTCCGTGAGTGCCCCTTTTTATTTGTTTGGCATTCTTTTGCTTAGTCATGTTACCGTAAGGAATTGGCAAGTAGTGTCGCAAAACTTGTATTTTTATAGTGTTGGAAAGTGTTTCTAGATGATCTGGCTACCCATGCCTATCTTTATTTTTAGCCAGATATGGCGTATATATAGGTATGTGTTCGATTTTCCTGCGATTGCCACTTTTTAGTTTTTTCCCATTTCTTTCAAAATTACTACGTACTAAGGAACTATAACAGAGTAATGATTCCTCTAGATGTTTATTTGTCGGAAAATTTTGTTTACTTCTTTTTTGATTGAATATCATCAAATTTTTTTAGCTAAAATATTATATTGTTTTACATTTTTTTTTCGATTTTATTTCCCTTCAAAAAATTTTTTTTGGGTCAGAATTTTAATTTTATAGTCGTAAAATAATCGACAATTATCCAGCAACCCACCATACAATTTTTATGCATATCCAAGAATAATTAGATTAGCAAATAACACCTTGAAATTGACATACCCTTCCTACATTTCAAGTGGCAGATTAGGGAGTCTGAGTCAGTGTGGTTGGCGGCCATTTTGTGGACATATCCGAAGCGTAAGTTGCCCTATCTATATATATTCTTGTTCCCTATAGAATTTGTGTATTTTGGTATATTTTTACCTGCATAAATATCATATTATATATCAAATATATGTATTTTTTACGAAATTTCTAAGTACTCAAAAAATTACCTTTAGATATGGCCCCTGATATAAATGTAATTTACAAAATAATGAAAATTTTTTACATATTTCTATTCTAGGATAACATATGTTTATTCCCTAAAAAAATTAGCCACTTCCTATTTCATTTGGGTACCCAAAAAAATTCATGAAATTTAGACAAATTTTTTTGGCCAAAAAAAGTTACCCTTTTTTTCTCATTTCAGATCTTCACCTCCATGGGTCTGACTTCATCCAAAATACATCAAGATGTGTCCTAGACATTCAAGAATCAATTCCTAAAAGGATTTGTGTATATATGTATAAACTTTTTCTTTATGAGTTTTTATGTAAGGTCTTTTTTTCTACTTAATTTTTTAAAATATTTATAATAAATAGTTTTTTCTGCAGATGAGTAGTATTTCTCTCTACAGTTGTTTTAAGTATTCATTGAAGGTTTTTTTGGCAAAAGAAAAAAGGAGGTTACTGCAAAAACTGATTTTTCAAGAATTTTTTTTGGCGTCGGGGTCGCGCGCGTCCGAGTATACCCTTAAAGGGGTGTCCGAGGAGCGTACCTATCCAGGGTTAAAAATCTTCTGGGTCTTGAGATACAGAGTCATTTTCACTGTTCCATCATTCCAAGATTCTGTCATCGTTGCTGGGATCAATTGTATTTTTCATCATGTGGAGGGCATTCTGAGATTCGACATGCAATGCTCGTCTTCCTTAACTTTTGTCAGTAAAAGAAAACAGACTTCTTGGGTTGGATTAAAACTTGTAGTGGCCAATTGACTCCTGCTCATCAATGCTTTAGGATGATCTTGACACTATCAAGAATTGACCTCTGAGGCTGCGTTCTTCCATCAAGTAGCTCTGAGATTCATTATCAAGTGATGTCTTTTGTTTGGGCTTTGCCTTAGAAAAAAAAGCACATTATTTCAAGCTAACCTTTCCGACGAACCAATCAACTGCTTTTCAAGGCAATCTGTTACGAAGTTCTTGTAAATTATTTCCCTTTGTCATTAACATTTATGATGCCCTCTTTGAACTCGTTTGAACTGATTTTTCCGGTGACGATATTTGAAAGTGGTCCTATATTTTCAGAGAAAGGTTGTGGTGTGTTATCATAGTTGACTTGATTTTGATAACATTCTCAGACTATCTTCTGATATCTAATGGAATCAGTTGATGGTGTTTTTGCTATTCCAGAGTGGGGCTAAAAATGTGTTCCTAGAGTTCTGCTACCATCATGGAGATTATAGGTGTTGTATTCCAGTATCGATTTCTAGCGTTTGCATTGTTAGTTACGCCTGTGATGATTGTATCTACCTTCAGGACTTTGTTTTCTTGCTCTTCTGTATGATCAACTCAAAGCCACACGAATGGCAAATCGGATTTGGCAACACAGAAGTCTTCTTCAGTAAGAGCTTTGTAGGTATGTTAGTCAGATTCTGGAAGTACATAGTGTGACAATATGTAGAAAAGCATTAGTCGCATATACTTTACTCTATCTCCGGAAAACACATCTCAGAAAATTTCCTCTTAAGCTTGCAGGTAACCAAGCCAATCAAGCCTTCGTGATGCAAACAAGGACATCTGCCCTATAAGGACCATCCCCATGCATTGAACAACAAATCTTGCATTTCCATTACCATTAAGTTTTTCCATGGATGTTTCAATGCGAGACTGAAGGTTCAAAGCATTCAAGGGCTGATGAACAACTTAGTGTTTGCCATCTTCAACAATTGAGAATCCTCGAGCTACTTCTCTGACATTGTCCTCTAGTTAGGGATTCTTTTTGTAAATTTCCACTATAAGGAATTGTATCAGGTAAGGAAGTTGTCTTCATGGACCTGCATTGCCTTTCTGATACGAGAAGCGTTCAATATTGTTCTTGTAGTCATAGGTCCGTAAACTCTAGCTTTTTTCATTACAAGTTCATACCATGAAACAATCATATAGCCTCCTAAGCAAAGAAGATAAGCTTTGATTACATGAGGTTCAAAACAACCTGATATTGAAATGGTCTTGCACATCTTCAAGGGAGCCTGTGAGTTGAAGAGTTTTCTCATATACATTGCCTGATCATGTGAAATTGTGGTCTTGTATGGCGGACCAAATGTTTCAGCTGATATGCCTTGAGTGATCCGGAGAGCAGTGTAAATTGTTACCCACTCTAATACTGACATCGGAATTACTAGCAAAGGTGCAATGTTAATTGTGCATCATTGTCGCTCCTGGATCAAAGCCTGGTAGCCAGTCAGGGATGGTACATTTTTAATCTAAACTCTGACTCCTGACTCTCCAATCGACTGAGACTTCACACCCCTGAGAAAACCTTTGACATTTTAACAAATAATACAACATACATACTGATAAATATTGAACATGAACACGTTTACACGTTGTCAAAAGTAAGCTAAAAAGTGGTGTTTCAAGAAATAGATTAAATGGAAGCATTAAGATGTTGATAGTAGATATACAATTAATTCCAAAACCGGTTTCAGATCGCTTTTACCCCTAAAATAATTACCTAACCCTTTTTTTTCGAGCATAAGAACCCTGACTTGATTCATATAAGATTATTATACTATTCCTTCACCCGTATTTACGAAACGCTTCATATAAGAAGTTTGATGATTTGAAATCATAAAATAATTCCTTGGTTTGATGGGATATACTATTCTGAAGCTAAATACCAGGTAGTCTATTAGACTCGTTTTATGAAAAATATATACTGTTTAAAAAAAAAAAGTGTTTCTGTTCCTTGTCACTAATTATCTTCCATAATGATTTTATTCCTAATAATAATAATAATAATAATAATAATAATAATAATAATAATAATAATAATAATAATAATAACAGAAGATTAGTTTGGAAAATCCTGAACAAAATATTACAGTTTGAAGAACCCTTTTGTCTACTAAAAATTCAGAGTCCAGAAAATGAAATCATAATTTTAACAAGTTATTTGAAATCAATCAAACGTTTTTGTCCAAGGCTTAAACTGCATAGACATAATGTTTCAGTTTAATTTTGGAAATATTTTCTGGTCATTTCAAACCTGTATGGCATACAGTGAATGCAATTCTTATATATTTTATGAGAGAGAGAGAGAGAGAGAGAGAGAGAGAGAGAGAGAGAGAGAGAGATTCTATTGAAGAGTTATGTTAGCGATATAGAAAGATATTCTTTATAGCCTCTCTCTCTCTCTCTCTCTCTCTCTCTCTCTCTCTCTCTCTCTCTCTCTCTCGTCTCTCCTCTCTCTCTCTCTCTAGCTGTGACAAAGCTTTTTTTTATATAATCTGTGGTTTTCAATGTTTTGTATACATAGATAGTAACAATTTTCTATGATTTAAGAGCTATTTTATTCCATAAAATTACACTTTTTAGAAAACTAGAGAAGTCTGGACAATTAATTCGATTCCTCAAGTTTTTCAAACACGATTGTCCTATCTTTTGATTAGAATTCGGAGCTGTGAAAGCATGTCAAGGAGACTATGAGTGCAAGCGGGATATTATTATTATTATTATTATTATTATTATTATTATTATTATTATTCTTTTTCTTTTTCTTTTTCTTCTTTTTATTTCTATTATTATTATTATTATTATTATTATTATTATTATTATTATTATTATTATTATTGCCAGTGTTGTGGCTATTATTCTTCTTATTCTTCCTCTTATTCTTTTTCTTCTAGTTATTATTATTATTATTATTATTATTATTATTATTATTATCCGGTTTTCAATCGCTAATAACTTCGTCTATTTTAGCTTCGCGCAAAGCAAAAATGATTTAAAACGATTGTTCTTCGCTATTTCACAAACCGCTGGATCAGTTGCCTTATTTGCTGGATATACCTTAGGCCATGGTCTAGGGCCTGCGCAAGTCTAGGCCAATTCTGCTCAATAGTTCATGACTTTAAAAATGGCTGCCACATTAGGAAGAGGCTAACTCTGAAAATACTTTGACAATTTGAACCAAATTTGGTGGACATAATAATTGCAATATAAATGACCTTGGCTTTGACCACAAGGTCATAGGACAATTTTTTTGAAAAAAAATTTTGTTTTAAAATTTTTTGGAAAATCTAGTGTGCTGGACAGTCCGATTTCATTAAAAAATGTATGTGTTCGTGAGTAGTAAGGGTTAGGTGGTCTTCCAAGGCGACCTAGACAGTAATACACTGGTTACCTGGTTAAAAACTCTACTTTAAGACTCTTTTTAGACTTCTAAACAATAATACACTATTTCCAATCTTTTTATGTTTTCAATATCCCTAAAAGCATATTATTGGGAAATTGTGTGTGAAGTTCTTTCCAATATTTGCTTCAGAAATCTTGATGTTCTCTAGTTATTATTATTATTATCATTATTATTATTATTATTATTATTATTATTATCATTATCTTTATTATTATTATTATTATTATTATTGACTCAGTAATATTTTTGTATCACCTAGAAAAAATGCAGTTGAAACTTTTACTCGAATTCTATATGTCCAAATATTTCATTTCCTTTTGAAGTTTTCGAGATTTTTTTGGTAGATCATAATTTTCCTTTTAATTGTTTCAACGCTAATCTTTTACTTACGATTTTGCCTTCAATTTGACTTTTTTTCTTTTCCTTTTGAGCTTATATAAAGTTATATTTTTTTACTTCTCTCTCTCTCTCTCTCTCTCCTCTCTCTCTCTCTCTCTCTCTCTCTAACTATTGCCTTTTAAGGCTATAAAAACCCCTTGCTGGCAAAAGGCGTAAGGCACAAACTAAAAACAAAATAAAGGAGTAAAGTATGATTTCATAGACCCATAAAACTTATTCAAATTTCACTGTATATGATAAAAAAGAACATTGCAATAATTTTCTCTTCTAAAAGAATAGTAGTGTAAATCCATTAATTACCAAAAGTGACTTATTTAATCAATGATTTGGGAAAGAGAGAAAATCTAATTTTGGGAAATATAGAAAAGTGATCAGTGAGACTAACGGTCGACATCGGAAGAGGAGATACTTTCAACGCTTTGTTTAGATTATTATTATTATTATTATTATTATTATTATTATTATTATTATTATTATTATTACGTACTCCAAAAGGAAAGCAGTTACTGTGTTTAGGTATTAGTTCTTAATGTGTTTTTAGATTGATCAAAAATTAAATTTCAATAATTTCGAGAGAGAGAGAGAGAGAGAGAGAGAGAGAGAGAGAGAGAGAGCTAAATACAGTGACCTAACAAAGCAACCGACCAGCAGACCTATAGACCGATACTATCAACAAAATCATAAAGATGATTACACATTTACTCTGTACATGGAACACCGTATACACTTGCTTTTGATTTTCTTAACATTTCTAAAACATTTTGTTTGTGTCTGAAATTTTCCTCATTTCTGATTCAGAATTATCAATATATTTCTTAAGGATTCAAAAAGAATAAAAAAATCGTTAATGCTCTGCTAGGATATATTGTTAAGCGGATATATTGATACATTATAGTGATGGAAGGTTATATTCATACATCCATACATCCGTGGATGGATGTATGTAAAGTAATACACTAAAATAAACATAAAGGAATCTTGAAATCAAAGATGATCATCAGGGGGAGGTTGAAGGAACGTCGTCCTTCTCAGGGCATCGGGAACTGGCAATAACCCCAAAGCTTATATGAACAATCCCTTTGATTCAATTTGTAAGAAGAAGAAGAAGAAACCCCGAGAGTGTATCCACAAAGCTTCGAAGGGTCTGATCGGTATCCTTCCTTCCAAAGGTCTTCTGGGACGAGAGATCCGTCACTCATCCACTTCCCGTCGTAGACACCAACCCAACTGCCTTTGAAAGGAGACAATTGAAAAGAAACATAAGATTAGAGAGAAAAAGAAAGGAACAAATATGAATATGAACGATATAAGGAAAATTAATACATATTCTCTGTGACTTTGATAATCATTTAAACACACAAAAATACACACACAAACACACGCACACACATACAAACACACACACACACACACACACACATATATATATATATATATATATGTTTGTGTGTTTGTGCATGTGTGTGTGTGCATAAGTAAAAGTGATTTCATATTTAACCTTAGCGGTTTCTGTAATGATGATGTGTGGCTCCAGTAAAGACGGAACACAATTGTTACTGCCATATCCTTCAACTTTGC
>NC_090767.1:1398307-1405807 GCF_036898095.1 Palaemon carinicauda | reverse complement strand
CAATTATCCTTCAAGACCCCATGACGTCACAGGATTAAGTGGTCCGATGGTTTTACCACATTGGGATATCCCAGGGTTCAAGGATAATGCAAGGACTTGCTGCAGATTTATCCATTATTTAGGATCTTGTGTCTTGTGAATCTACATAAGTCACGAAGAGAGATAAAAGTCGATGAAGTTTCTCCTGCACCTGTTCTTGTCGAATGCAGTTTTTTTTTTCTTTACTTAAAATTTTAATCAACCCATCACAACCAATGTAGCTAGTTGGCACTTTGTATTTAGCATTTGATTAATGATGAATTTTACACATTTAGACGTGGTTTTCATTTCCAAATAATCCATACATTTTAATACCTTAATATCTGGATTCTCTTTTATACTAAGGATCAGAGACCCAAGGGGGAATTAACCTAAGGACAATAGCTTCTGGTCAGCCAGAGAATCAAACTTTGGTCCAGGAAACTGGTATGACAGTGACATAGCACTTAACCATGAAGATAGATATAAATTGAAGGCAATTCTCCTGCAATTATACCTGTCGAACTCAGGATAATTTTTCTTGAAATTTAAACCAACCCATCTCCACCATCGTTATCTTAAATCAAATACCAAGTACAAACAAGGTCAGAAACGAAAAAAAAGGAATGCAAATTAAAATTAGGTAAGAAAATGACAAGAAACATGATATTGGGCAACTCCCTGGTGAAGATTGAGGTTGTACTATTACAATCCTTTTTATCTTCGCCAACTACGTTTAAGCGAACGATAGGTTTTGATAGGGGTAATGTTTGTATGTCTGTCTGTTCGTTTGTGGTTCATATGAGTAAAAAAAATGTTGCCCAAATCTCAGGAATTATGGTGGGATTGATAAGATTTGGCGAGTGAATGGGTCAGAAGTCAAGGCCAGGGTCATGAAAAGGTGGAAAATTAATCACGAAGCTCAAAAACTATTCCACATAATCTAATGAAATTTATTGGAATGATTGGCCATGAACAAAGAACAACATGATTAGATTTTGCGAGTGAAAAAGTTACATATCAGAGGCCAGGTGATGAAAAGGCGAAATTGTTGTTGTTGAGGTATTAAAGCCAACACTTGTTGTTGGCACGGGCCTTTCCCTTGGTTGGCCCGTAGGATGATCTAAAAGTCAAAACATGTCTTCTTGCTATATCGTTGCCAATTCTTATCTGATTTGCATGAAACTTTTGCAAAGATGTTAGCGATTAGAGGTCAGAGGTCAATTGGGTTATTAACTTTCAGAAAGTTAATGAAAAACACAATTTTTAGACAATTTTCTTGGTGACAAAAGTGGCTGTGGCGAAGGTATGCGCTCTACCGAGTGTTTGTTCTTGTTATATTAGGGACGAATATGAATGGAACTTTTTATTATTAACATTTCGAATAATCTAATAATAACCAAATATACAATTGCTAAATCATACTTGGATTTCATTGCATAATTAAGCAATTATCTTTACAATCCCTTTTATTAAAAGCACATAATAATATAAAATGTTGTAATAGCAAACACAATCACTCGAATCTATCATAATCCAAATTTATTGTCCTTGAAAGAGATATAAGGCAATCAATCAACTGTCTCAGTTCTTCAAGGAATAATCAATCCTTCGATGGCATACCATCATTGCAAACTTCCAAATGAAAGGCGTCTCTCTGCTGTGACGGTGTACCTGCCAGACAATCGTCTCCCCAGTAACGTTATAGTTAGAGGGATCAAATGGCGTTGGGGGAGTCACCTACAAAGGAAACTGTTCAATCTTCCTTCTGAAAGTATATGTTTACTAGAAAATGCCCTTATTGATAATAGAATGCTTGAGGGAAAGAATACAATATCTTTTTCTTTCTTTTCCTTATGGCATGGATAAGGAGCATTCAAAGGTTATGTTCCTATTTAAGTGGCCATTATGAAAAAAAAATCACATAAAAATATACTTAAAAAAAATCTTCATTCTATTTGACGTCTATATCAGGTCTATAAAGGTAATAATCCCAGGTCTTAATATGAATTATGAAGGGAGGAGAAAGAATTTGAAAAAAAAAACGCTAATTTTTTTAGGCTAAATTACCCTGGCGTTGAAAAACCGTAGGTCAGAGGCCAAAAACCTATGCAGTTTGGAGATGTACTAAGTAACCTTATCAATTTTTATGAATGTCAAATTCATGTCCTTAAAAAACGGGGTTGGCCGGCCGTCCCCTTAAATAAAAATTGCTGTGCCATTTTAAAATCAGTTATTTTCAATTGAAACATATATGAGAAATGTGTCGTCCACTCCTTGCTTCTGGAGTTCATCTTCGATATGACATGTCTCTTTATACAGTGACTTTTTTGGATTCCTACTAACTTCTCTCTATTAGTCACATATTTTTTTCATCCTATCTATATATTTATCCTGAGAGAGAGAGAGAGAAAGAGAGAGAGAGAGAGAGAGAGAGAGAGAGAGAGAGAGAGAGAGAGACCAACATAACTGATAAGGACCGCTTTTTTCTAGATTTCCTAAACAACCCCTCCCCATTCCCTCACCCCAACCCAAGAGGTGTACTCTCCCGTCAAAGGTCAAAGGGAAGCAGACATCCATTAAGTTCAATATGTTGTCCCTTTGGAGCTTCTCTTGAAATTGGATTCTATCTGTCGGAGAGACTTCACTATGTTTCTTATTTTGATTCTTGATAGTATATTGTGTGATACTTCAACACAGCCATGATAACGATGCTATTGAAAAATCTTTTCCAACCGCTATTTTTCTTATCATATATATATAGATATATATATATATATATATATATATATAAGAGAATCCAGACATTAATATATCTAAAATATATATGGCTTATTTGAATATGAAAAACACGTAAAAATGTGCAAAATTTATCATTAATTGAATGCCAAGTAACAAACTACCAATTAGCTACGATGGTGAAGATGGGTTGATTTCAATTCTAAGTACAAAATACTTGAATTCGACAGGTATAAGTACAGTAGAATTGTCATTGACTTTTATCTTTCTTCGTGGCCAAATGGGTTAGTCACTGTCTATATAAGCTTGCCGACCAGGGTTCGATTCCCGGCCGGAGCCAAGCTCTTGTCTTTGTGTGATTTCGCCTGGGGCTCTGATCCCGAGGTCGTTAAGAGAATCCAGACATTAATATATCTAAAATATATATGGCTTATTTGAATATGAAAAACACGTAAAAATGTGCAAAATTTATCATATATATATATATATAAATATGTATAAGGGGGATGGGTGAAAGAAGGAGGAGTTGGTAGGGGCTGGAGATAGAGATCAAGTTCCCTAAAAAAGAAGACTATATTAGAGGATGGTAGCTTATACCCAGCCAGCGTCCAGACTATATGCTCTACTGTATAAGGGTACTGAAGTAGAGAGGTGAAAATGTACTGTTATGAATTTCGTGATCAAAAGGTAAAAGGGACCATGATTGAGTGTTTTGAACCCAGATACCGATAATAGAACCGAAAGGCAGTGAAGGTGTGCGTGTGCATGTCTGTTTGTATAAAAGCAGTCAAGGCATTGGCACGCACACATCCACAAACACGCTCAAATAAGTACAAACACACGTGAATTGTTGCAATCTTTTACTAATAGCACTCTCTCTCTCTCTCCTCTCTCATCTCTTCTCTCTCTCTCTCTCTCTCTCCTCTCCTCTTTCTCTCTCTCTTTAGTTAAAGATTTAATCAAAAGTAGGCTTCAAATTGATAAAGACAGAAAGATATACATAAGAGATGATGAGAGTCAGACATCTTGCTTTGGGGTCCGAGACAAATATCATGATAAGATTAACGTCCTTGGACTGAGAATGAGGAAGATCATGTGATTCCCCTGACGTCAATTGAGACCTTCAGTTTATCTTGCACTTAGTGGCATCTCAGTACACACACACACAACACAACAAACACGCACGCACTTATCCACGCACACAGACACACACACACACACGACGCCCATTGTAAATCAATGTGTTATCATCCACTGCAGAAGAAAACCCACCGTCGTGTCCTTTCACTTGCTACTTTTTTATGGTCTTTCTATGCTAAAATTTTCTATTTCGTCATTCCATTGTCTTTTCATCCTTCCCAACCTTCCTTTGCAGTCTTTAGGACTTTTTCTGTTTATTTTTAATGTCGATCCATTATCTGCCCTTCTCATTATATGTCCTCCCCAAGTAAATTTTCTCTTCACATGTTAAAATATCCTCTGCTTTACTTTGCTTTCTGTTCCATGTTGCTCTTTCTCTTTGTCTCATAGTGTCATTCATATCATTGTTTTCTTCATAGCTCTTAGAGTTGGAACTAGGTTTTGTTCTAAGGCTTTTAGTAAGGCTCAAAGTTTCGAAAGCGTAAGTTAATACTGGTAGGACCAGCTCATTAATTAATTTTGTTTCTGGAGAGTGTGGTGTTTTACATATTATGCTTAACCTTTTATTTCTTGAGAGGAAAATGATGTCTTTTAAATAAGTGTTTTCATTAACAACCAGTATTTGGCCGTCTCTCTTAATTTTCATTTAATAGATATATATATATTATATATATATATATATTTATATATATATATATATATGTGTGTGTGTGTGTGTGTGTATGTGTGTGTGCATGTGTTTCACCGCCCGGTGTAAAGGTTTCAAGTTAGCCCCAGTTTCAAATTACCTCCCCCCCCCGTAACTTGAAACCGGTTCAGATTACGGGGGGGGGGGGTAGTTTGAAACCGGTTTTCAAGTTACCCCCTCTGTTTTCAAGTTACCCCCTCATCAGAATGATAAATAATTCATGTGACATCGCAAATAAGTATCATACATTTATTGTTGGCTTTGCAGCAGTAGGAAAAGTAGTTTAATTTTGTATTTAAGACCAAAAATATTGTATTAGTGAATTATATGACACGTTAAAAGTCACAGACCTGTAAATTTAAGGTTTTGTGAAAAAGGCGAGGTAAAATTTTATTTCATTTCAGTGTTCGGTGTGATTGTCGATATTTTCGTATTTAAGACCTAACGTGTCATATAATTAACTAATACACGATATTTGAAGTTACAGGACTGTAATTTAAGGTTTAGTGATAACAGTGAGGTAAAACTTCATTTTTTAAACAGTGTGCGCGTGATTGTCGAGATTTTTTTTTCTCCTTTTTTTTGTTATCTCCAGTAGATTCCATTCATGTGCTTTAAGTGCATGAGCTTCGGGCGAAGAGAAATTGACACAAAAAACATTCAGAATAAATGGTGTTGATTTATTTTATTCTTTATACAAATGCATATATACACACACACACACACACACACATATATAATATATATATATATGTATATATATATATATATATATATATATATGTATATATATTCACACATCTTTTGAACAAGGGCAGCCAACGCGCAGCTTAAGGTGTTAATCACCAAAACTCATTTGCGGCGGTGCCGATTCTCCTTAATCCCGATGCTTTTCGCTTCACTAAGACAAGGCGAAGGAAAATGACAAATCAGGAGATATGACATACACGTTGCCACTGGGTCAGTTCACTGAGACCTTTGGTCAAATCCTATTAAATGCATGAAGATTAGCTTCCTTTTTCATTGTCTTGCACAATAGGCCTTCCGTAAACGCATGGTAAGTTCTCAGCGTCGTGTTTTTCGCCCAGAAGAAAGAAAAATGGTATTCAATGTCTATCAGTTTCCTTTTCTCCTTTTCTTGGCTGGCCCATAGATTAAAGCGGTCAAGCCAGGTGTGCTTTCAAAATGACCCAAGAGAATTGGCAATAGCCGCTATTGGGCTCCGAGTTTGCTCATAAAATGGTTTGACTATACCCATAGATGCAATATAACAAATAGAACTCCTTGGGTCCATATATCTTTTTGGTTTATTCATATATTCTGTCAGTGATTAATGCACATTAACTTCGTATTATTTGGATGCTATGCACGTGAAAAATAAAAGCCCAAATATAAATTACCAACATGCATGTTGTCGTGCAGACAGAATTAACGTTGTGTAAGCTACTGTTAGCTCGATTTCAATTTAAAACCAGAGGACTTTAAAGATGGTATGAAGTCTCGATTTCTAGGTATTGCTGTTTTGTCATTTGATGAAATGAGTAATAAGAAAGAAGGGGAGCTATGACAAAGGGGCAGAAGTCTTATATTAACCGCATGGAAATGTACAGGTGACTATGTTGCGAGGTCTTTTTTTTTCATGATACATTTCAGGTAAAATTCTAGAACATTTTATCACTCAGTTTTTCAATAATTTTCCATTTCGAGATCAACAACAGAGAAAAAAGAATCCATACACGAATCCACCACTTACTACTCTGGAAGATGGTATAAATAGTATTTGATTTAGCCCATGATAACCAACACAGCTGCCTGCCTTTAGGCTAAAATCAGTGACAACAGTTGTGAGATTAACACAGTTGTGTTCAATGTCATCCATAGAGGGCTATGAAGTGTAACGGACTTTACCGTAGTCCAGGTGTTTTCGTATACAAACAACCAATGTAAGCACAAGTAGCAGCAAACAGCATGTACTGTAGCTTGTTTTATTAAAACTGTTATAATTGCTTACAAATCTTGCTTTATTAAAAGTGTCAATTATTTACAGATGTCCATGAATGATGTAGTATTTACCACATAATACAAATATATATATATATATATATATATATACATATATATATATATATATATATATATATATACTTATGATCAATATGTTGATTATACCTTATATAATATTTGCTTGTAGTATAATTATGAAATATTTCAAATCATGGAAAAAATAGCCGTCAAAATCAAAATCCAATGTCTCCCTGTCTCGGAAAAATATGCGCCCATGACTGGTAACGGAATTTCCGACATTTATTAGCTAAGATATAAACAAAAAACGGATAAAGGCTGGATATTAATAAACGATACCAATAGGGTGAAACAATACAGGTATATATATATAACCTAATGATTGTGTTGACCCTGATCAAAAGCAATTTTATTAATATTCATAAATGATGAGATCCTGCGCAAAAACGAGGAGGTAGTTTGAAACCAGGGGGGTAGCTTAAAACCGGTTTCAATTAAACCCCCCCCCCCCCCGTAGTCTGAATCCGGTTTCAAACTACCGGGGAGTAAGATTTGGAGGGGAAATTTGAAACCGGGTACACCTGGACCAAAATAATAAAAGTTGATGATAGTTGGAATAAATAGGAATAAAATATCATGGGACGAGTAATTTTCACTTCATTATGTTTTTTTTTCATCCCATCTTAAATGACACAGTGTAGGTATTTATAATGCCAAGGGACTCAATCCTCTCTTTTTTTTCTAACTTTTTGTTGTTACTTTACTATTCTAAAGAGAGGGCAATAAACCAAAGCTACCAAGTTCAACGTGAGACTAAAATCGGTATCGTACCAGGAATGGCAACTTGACAAAAAGAGAGAGAGAGAGAGATTGAAGTACGATATCACATAGGG